>NW_024059045.1:35000-42083 GCF_016432855.1 Salvelinus namaycush | reverse complement strand
ACGACAGAGTGCCCTCTTTTTGGGTTACCAGGTGCCCCTATTGAAATCGAATGAAAACGACTTTTAAGGGCCTGCCCACACCCATGCCCGATATGGGAGCACCATAGTAGGGGTCCAAGTCAGTAGGCACCGGCCTAAGGGATTTATGGAGCTTTTCAAAAAAAGTCCGAAAATATTCTATGTTGAATTATTCAGGAAAAACGACAGAGTGCCCTCTTTTTGGGTTACCAGGTGCCCCTATTGAAATCGAATGAAAACGACTTTTAAGGGCCTGCCCACGCCCATGCCCGATATGGGAGCACCATAGTAGGGGCCCAAGTCAGTAGGCACCGGCCTAAGGGATTTATGGAGCTTTTCAAAAAAAGTCCGAAAATATTCTATGTTGAATTATTCAGGAAAAACGACAGAGTGCCCTCTTTTTGGGTTACCAGGTGCCGCTATTGAAATCGAATGAAAACGACTTTTAATAGGCCTGCCCACACCCATGCCCGATATGGGAGCACCATAGTAGGGGCCCAAGTCAGTAGGCACCGGCCTAAGGGATTTATGGAGCTTTTCAAAAAAAGTCCGAAAATATTCTATGTTGAATTATTCAGGAAAAACGACAGAGTGCCCTCTTTTTGGGTTACCAGGTGCCGCTATTGAAATCGAATGAAAACGACTTTTAATAGCCTGCCCACACCCATGCCCGATATGGGAGCACCATAGTAGGGGCCCAAGTCAGTAGGCACCGGCCTAAGGGATTTATGGAGCTTTTCAAAAAAAGTCCGAAAATATTCTATGTTGAATTATTCAGGAAAAACGACAGAGTGCCCTCTTTTTGGGTTACCAGGTGCCCCTATTGAAATCGAATGAAAACGACTTTTAAGGGCCTGCCCACGCCCATGCCCGATATGGGAGCACCATAGTAGGGGCCCAAGTCAGTAGGCACCGGCCTAAGGGATTTATGGAGCTTTTCAAAAAAAGTCCGAAAATATTCTATGTTGAATTATTCAGGAAAAACGACAGAGTGCCCTCTTTTTGGGTTACCAGGTGCCGCTATTGAAATCGAATGAAAACGACTTTTAATAGCCTGCCCACACCCATGCCCGATATGGGAGCACCATAGTAGGGGCCCAAGTCAGTAGGCACCGGCCTAAGGGATTTATGGAGCTTTTCAAAATTAGTCCGAAAATATTCTATGTTGAACTATTCAGGAAAAACGGCTATGTGCCCTCTTTTTGGGTTACCAGGTGCTGCTATTGAAATCGATCCTCACTACTGACACCACCTTATGTTAGTTTGGGTTACCAGGTGCTGCTATTGAAATCGAATGAAAATGATTTTAAATGGCCTGCAGACACCCATGCCCGCTATGGGAGCACCATACTATGGGCACAAGTCAGTGGGGGCCGGCCTGAGGGATTTATGGAGCTTTTCAAAAAAGGTCCGAAAATATTCTATGTTGAACTACTCAGGAAAAACGGCTAAGTGCCCTCTTTTGGGTTACCAGGTGCTCCTATTCTAATCGAATGAAAATGAATTTAAATGACCTGCAGACACCCATGCCCGCTATGGGAGCACCATACTATGGGCACAAGTCAGTGGGCACCGGCCTAAGGGATTTATGGAGCTTTTATATAAAATGTCTGTACTCATCCTCCCCTCCGTGCACCTGGTATTATTTTTGGGTTACCAGGTGCTCCTATTCTAATCGAATGAAAATGAATTTAAATGACCTGCAGACACCCATGCCCGCTATGGGAGCACCATACTATGGGCACAAGTCAGTGGGCACCGGCCTAAGGGATTTATGGAGCTTTTCAAAAATAAGGTCTGAATACTTTCTATGTTGAACTACTCAGGAAAAACGACAGAGTGCCCACTTTTTGGGTTACCAGGTGCCCCTATTTAAATCGAATGAAAACGAATTTAAATGACCTGCAGACACCCATGCCCGCTATGGGAGCACCATACTACGGGCACAAGTCAGTAGGCACCGGCCTAAAGGATTTATGGAGCTTTTCAAAAATGTATGTAGTCACCCGCACTACTGACACCACCTTATGTTAGTTTGGGTTACCAGGTGCCGCTATTGAAATCGAATGAAAACGACTTTTAAGGGCCTGCCCACACCCATGCCCGATATGGGAGCACCATACTACGGGCACAAGTCAGTGGCCACCGGCCTAAGGGATTTATGGAGCTTTTATATAAAATGTCTGTACTCATCCTCCCCTCCGTGCACCTGGTATTATTTTTGGGTTACCAGGTGCTCCTATTCTAATCGAATGAAAATGACTTTTAAGGGCCTGCCCACACCCATGCCCGATATGGGAGCACCATACTACGGGCACAAGTCAGTGGCCACCGGCCTAAGGGATTTATGGAGCTTTTATATAAATGTCTGTACTCATCCTCCCCTCCGTGCACCTGGTATTATTTTTGGGTTACCAGGTGCTCCCATTCTAATCGAATGAGTGCACCTGGTATTATTTTTGGGTTACTAGGTGCTCCTATTGAAATCGAATGAAAATGACACACAAAGACAAGGATTAATTGCAAAAAATATTGTATTTATTTAGAGTTATTCATGGATTGATTTGTCCCTCAATTAGTCTCCGAGCCTGGCTTGCATTATGAGGCAAATTATGGGAACGGTAGTAGCGTGCCTGCGTCTCCAGGGAGTGACACATGTGGTCAGCCACAGTTCCACGGTCTGTAAGCGACCCAAGATTAAAGTTTAATGTGGCAATGCTTCTTCGAATTGTACCAAATGTCACTTTCCTTCCAATGCCAAACTCTGCAAAAATCTTACCCACACAATCACAGAGATTACCGTATGGTTTACCAGAGCATGTGAAAAAGAAGAGTGTTGTGTCTGGGGTCATTCCACTCAGATGAGGCCTGATCCGATGGAATCGTTGAAGCCAAGTGTATTCCTCATCAGATATAACAATTCTGCACTCCCCGAAGCTGTAGTTAGTTTTGTGGCTTGCTACAGTCATTTGATAAACCCCACTTTCATTGGTTATTTCATTGAAATCACTCTCACCGAACATGGTGACTGGGGATCGTCGAGTTCCATTAAAAGTCGCCAACCGGCTGGACATGAGAGCCGCAAACCTGCGTCTGTCAGATGAGGTGGCTCGGACTTCCAGCCTGCTGAGAACAGAAGGAATAGATGCATTGCTTAGCTCCAAAAATCGTTTTAACTCCGCAGCGCTGAGCACCTCGTCCCTGCAGCGTCTGCGAAATTGTGCCATGTGCGTTGCCAGGCTCTGCCTAGAATCCCTGTCTATCTTTGCCAAGCAGAGTAACAATTTGCGAATTACACTGGCTTTAGCTTGCAGACCATTCGGCCGGAACTGAATAAGATATTTCAGGAAACTTCTAACATCTGATCGGTATAGTTTTAATGTGGATGGTGCCAAACTACGGCCTTCACATGTCCGGTACCACTCATACACACGCATGTAGTTGTCCAGAAAACACAGGCCTTCATCGGATTTGTCCTCGGACATAATGCGGAGGAATTCCCGTACTCGTGACAGACTGGTGTGACTATTGTCTATTCTTTTAACTGAAGGGTTAATACCCTTAATATAGGTAGCATATTCATTCAAAATGACATCACTCAAACCTTCAGTTGTGGACGGCACACCACCGCCGCCTCCATCACTTTCGCTATCGGTGGAAGGCGACATGACGCTGCATTGCTCCCCCGGTTCCGAGCATTGTTCACCGGTTGACTGCACCGTCGCCTGACTGGTTGACTGCACCGCTGACTGCTCACTCTCGCCACTCAGCTGCTGTTCTGCGGACAACTCACTTCCAACGCCGTTGTTAGGCTCCATACAATCCCCTGGGTAGGCCTGCTGTGTCTCAGCCGAAATCGGGCTACATTGCACGGCATGATTCCATTCCATAGATGCGTGTGTAAGTCCATGGACAGTCTTAAAATGTTTGTCTATCCGCGAAATATGCGTCTTGGTACAAAGTCCACAGTCATGTCGTTTTTGTTTGCTGTCCATAGCTAGCTTCTCTCTCCTGCCTTCCTGTGTGTATGTTTGTTAGCTTCCAACCGTCGCCTAATCAATGGCCTAATTATCACCAGGTGTGGATACAGGTGCGGCGCGAGCGGGGCACGGGCGGGGCACGGGCGGGGCAAGGGCGGGGCTGTGTCATAGCTATGCCCTGCTTAGGGCTATAGACATGAATTGTTATGCCGGAAAATAGGCACCTTGAATGGGATTCAATTCATAGAGCACTGCCCTTGGAGCCCACAGGCTCAGATGCCACATGCCACAATACCACTTCCACATACCACAATGCCACTTCCACATACCACAATGCCACTTCCACATACCACAATGCCACTTACACAAGTGTCAAACGCCCCTTCACCAAGTGCCAAACGCCCCAACCCTAACCCTAACCCTAACCCTAACCCTAACCCTAACCCTAACCCTAACCCTAACCCTAACCCTAACCCTAACCCTACCCCAGTTTAGAACTGGATTGGCAGTATGTCCAGTAGCGCGTGTTTCATCCTTGGGGTTGGGATAACTAAAAGAGGGGCTTTGGGGTTTGGCGCCGCGCCTGGAGTATCGCCTTGGCCGTGTAACCCCTGGGGTGCCCAGATTATGTCTGGCGGAGAATTGGATCCCACTAACTTTCACTGGGGGACCCCTTACCCCGCCGCACTAAGCCTGGACAACCGATCCACACTTTTTTACCTGGACTACGATCATATTCACTGTCTAGGGAGGATATACCTCTGGAAATACTACGATCCTGGAAGGGAGTTATTCCATTGGTCACTATCACCCAAACCACTGAATTACCTGGGACCGAAATGGTAGGGATGGAGCATGGCTATCAACTGTAACTCCTGGCAGACGTACAAAGGCCAGAGGTTGTTTTGCCTGATCCAAAAAAACCCCGATAGACTTCCTGAAACGTAGGACGGAACTCCTAAGGTGGATGTATGACAGCCGTGAAGAGGGCTTGCCTTCTGGGTTCTTATCTGCCCAAACCTATGGGAGTTCAATGACTTACCACTCGACAGGGACACATGGCAACCAACTGAGGTCCGGACCTGCACAAGGTACGCAACTCGACGGTTTTGCCTGATCCTACGTTGAGTATACCCATACGGACCAGCTGGATTGGACTATACATGGGTTGATTCAGAGTTAGGATCCTGGAAGGGAATAACCCCTGAATTACACACATGATTGAAAAGATCCAGGACCTAAACTGACGAACACGGAAGTGAATACATAGACAACGTGGAGCTAAGAGAGAAGGATCCGAGGGGGAGTAAACTCCTAGGTTGCACTATGCTTTCCACATCCGTCGACATAGCGGACCTAGACATCTTGACCACACCACTCGATATGGACACATGGCAACCAACCGAGGACCAATCCTGCATAAGGGGCGCAACTCAAGGGATTTTGCCTGATCCTAAATCGAGTCGACAGACCTACCTAAACTTAACCATTCCTAAAACTATACCTTACCCTAACCCTAAACTTAACCATTTTACTAACCATACCTAACCTTAACCCTAAAACATTACCCTAAACCACTCTAAAACATATACCTTACCCTAACCTCAACCCTAAACTTAACCATTTTACTAACCATACCTAACCTTAACCTTAAAACATTACCCCAACCCTAAACCTAACCCTAAACCACTCTAAAAAATATACCTTACCCTAACTTTAGCCCTAAACTTAACCATTTTACTAACCATACCTAACCCTAACCCCCACCCTAAGGACAGACGACTCTTTAACCCTAGTAATGGGTTAATCCACCAGTGGGCTCCATGGGGCCTACAACTTTGGCCGGCCGCGCCCAGACCCCTCCGGACCGCGCGCACATGTGTGGAGTGCACCCCCTCCCTTCCCCCCTCCGGTTTCCACGTGTCAGAGATGGAAGTGGATCAACCGACTCAAAACTAGAAACCTAACCCTAGACATCTTGACCACACCACTCGATATGGACACATGGCAACCAACCGAGGACCAAACCTGCATAAGGGGCGCAACTCAAGGGATTTTGCCTGATCCTAAATCGAGTCGACAGACCTACCTAAACTTAACCATTCCTAAAACTATACCTTACCCTAACCCTAACCCTAACCTTAACCATTCTAAAAAACCATACCTAACCTTAACCCTAACCCTAACCCTAACCCTAACCCTAAACCACTCTAAAAAATATACCTTACCCTAACCTTAACCCTAAACTTAACCATTTTACTAACCATACCTAACCCTAACCCCCACCCCAAGGACAGACGACTCTTTAACCCTAGTAATGGGTTAAATCTACCAGTGGGCTCCATGGGGCCTACTACTTTGGCCGGCCGCGCCCAGACCCCTCCGGACCGCGCGCACATGTGTGGAGTGCACCCCCTCCCTTCCCCCCTCCGGTTTCCACGTGTCAGAGATGGAAGTGGATCAACCGACTCAAAACTAGAAACCTAACCCTAACCCTAACCCTAACCCTAACCCTAACCCTAACCCTAACCCTAACCCTAACCCTACCCCAGTTTAGAACTGGATTGGCAGTATGTCCAGTAGCGCGTGTTTCATCCTTGGGGTTGGGATAACTAAAAGAGGGGCTTTGGGGTTTGGCGCCGCGCCTGGAGTATCGCCTTGGCCGTGTAACCCCTGGGGTGCCCAGATTATGTCTGGCGGAGAATTGGATCCCACTAACTTTCACTGGGGGACCCCTTACCCCGCCGCACTAAGCCTGGACAACCGATCCACACTTTTTTACCTGGACTACGATCATATTCACTGTCTAGGGAGGATATACCTCTGGAAATACTACGATCCTGGAAGGGAGTTATTCCATTGGTCACTATCACCCAAACCACTGAATTACCTGGGACCGAAATGGTAGGGATGGAGCATGGCTATCAACTGTAACTCCTGGCAGACGTACAAAGGCCAGAGGTTGTTTTGCCTGATCCAAAAAACCCCCGATAGACTTCCTGAAACGTAGGACGGAACTCCTAAGGTGGATGTATGACAGCCGTGAAGAGGGCTTGCCTTCTGGGTTCTTATCTGCCCAAACCTA
>NW_024059045.1:27500-30000 GCF_016432855.1 Salvelinus namaycush | reverse complement strand
ATGGACTCGTAATTAAAACTTTCCTCTAGCGACTTTATTAGCACTATGGGAGTTACCATGACTATGGACTCTCAATAATAATAATACTCTCCTTTAGTTAAAATATTCCCCTTCTTTTTTGGTTTTCTGGACTCAGGGTTGCCATGACCATGGGCCTTGAAGAAAAGAAACAATAAAATAGAACTTATTTAAATAGAACTATTTCAAAAAAAACCTTACCAACCCACCATCCTTCCAAAATACCTCTCATCTACACCCACCAGCACCCCCAACGGACGAGTACCTTTTTTCTCCAACAACTCTGGGGGCCCCGACCTTGGCGACTCACCCGCGGCGTGTGCACCTTAAGCATTAGGCCCGACCATACACCAAGAAAGAAGACCGGAGGAAATGGTATAGACCGGACCCTTCGGGACCCCTTGGGGTCCTGTTGGTAGACCTATCGGCACAACCCTCCCAACCCCGCACAAACAGGAGACTCACGTACCGCGCTGGACGACTATCTACCCCAGTTTAGAACTGGATTGGCAGTATGTCCAGTAGCGCGTGTTTCATCCTTGGGGTTGGGATAACTAAAAGAGGGGCTTTGGGGTTTGGCGCCGCGCCTGGAGTATCGCCTTGGCCGTGTAACCCCTGGGGTGCCCAGATTATGTCTGGCGGAGAATTGGATCCCACTAACTTTCACTGGGGGACCCCTTACCCCGCCGCACTAAGCCTGGACAACCGATCCACACTTTTTTACCTGGACTACGATCATATTCACTGTCTAGGGAGGATATACCTCTGGAAATACTACGATCCTGGAAGGGAGTTATTCCATTGGTCACTATCACCCAAACCACTGAATTACCTGGGACCGAAATGGTAGGGATGGAGCATGGCTATCAACTGTAACTCCTGGCAGACGTACAAAGGCCAGAGGTTGTTTTGCCTGATCCAAAAAACCCCCGATAGACTTCCTGAAACGTAGGACGGAACTCCTAAGGTGGATGTATGACAGCCGTGAAGAGGGCTTGCCTTCTGGGTTCTTATCTGCCCAAACCTATGGGAGTTCAATGACTTACCACTCGACAGGGACACATGGCAACCAACTGAGGTCCGGACCTGCACAAGGTACGCAACTCGACGGTTTTGCCTGATCCTACGTTGAGTATACCCATACGGACCA
The DNA here is from genome assembly GCF_016432855.1 of Salvelinus namaycush. NCBI lineage: Eukaryota > Metazoa > Chordata > Actinopteri > Salmoniformes > Salmonidae > Salvelinus > Salvelinus namaycush. Next base: position 28,832 of record NW_024059045.1, on the reverse strand, counting down.
GCTGGATTGGACTATACATGGGTTGATTCAGAGTTAGGATCCTGGAAGGGAATAACCCCTGAATTACACACATGATTGAAAAGATCCAGGACCTAAACTGACGAACACGGAAGTGAATACATAGACAACGTGGAGCTAAGAGAGAAGGATCCGAGGGGGAGTAAACTCCTAGGTTGCACTATGCTTTCCACATCCGTCGACATAGCGGACCTAGACATCTTGACCACACCACTCGATATGGACACATGGCAACCAACCGAGGACCAATCCTGCATAAGGGGCGCAACTCAAGGGATTTTGCCTGATCCTAAATCGAGTCGACAGACCTACCTAAACTTAACCATTCCTAAAACTATACCTTACCCTAACCCTAAACTTAACCATTTTACTAACCATACCTAACCTTAACCCTAAAACATTACCCTAAACCACTCTAAAACATATACCTTACCCTAACCTCAACCCTAAACTTAACCATTTTACTAACCATACCTAACCTTAACCTTAAAACATTACCCTAACCCTAAACCTAACCCTAAACCACTCTAAAAAATATACCTTACCCTAACCTTAACCCTAAACCTAACCATTTTACTAACCATACCTAACCCTAACCCCCACCCTAAGGACAGACGACTCTTTAACCCTAGTAATGGGTTAATCCACCAGTGGGCTCCATGGGGCCTACAACTTTGGCCGGCCGCGCCCAGACCCCTCCGGACCGCGCGCACATGTGTGGAGTGCACCCCCTCCCTTCCCCCCTCCGGTTTCCACGTGTCAGAGATGGAAGTGGATCAACCGACTCAAAACTAGAAACCAAACTCCTAGGTTGCACTATGCTTTCCACATCCGTCGACATAGCGGACCTAGACATCTTGACCACACCACTCGATATGGACACATGGCAACCAACCGAGGACCAATCCTGCATAAGGGGCGCAACTCAAGGGATTTTGCCTGATCCTAAATCGAGTCGACAGACCTACCTAAACTTAACCATTCCTAAAAACTATACCTTACCCTAACCCTAAACTTAACCATTTTACTAACCATACCTAACCTTAACCCTAAAACATTACCCTAAACCACTCTAAAACATATACCTTACCCTAACCTCAACCCTAAACTTAACCATTTTACTAACCATACCTAACCTTAACCTTAAAACATTACCCCAACCCTAAACCTAACCCTAAACCACTCTAAAAAATATACCTTACCCTAACTTTAGCCCTAAACTTAGCCATTTTACTAACCATACCTAACCCTAACCCCCACCCTAAGGACAGACGACTCTTTAACCCTAGTAATGGGTTAATCCACCAGTGGGCT
>NW_024059045.1:10000-20000 GCF_016432855.1 Salvelinus namaycush | reverse complement strand
AACCCTAACCCTAACCCTAACCCTAACCCTAACCCCTAACCCTAACCCTAACCCTAACCCTAACCATTTTACTAACCATACCTAACCTTAACCTTAAAACATTACCCTAACCCTAAACCTAACCCTAAACCACTCTAAAAAATATACCTTACCCTAACCTTAACCCTAAACCTAACCATTTTACTAACCATACCTAACCCTAACCCCCACCCCAAGGACAGACGACTCTTTAACCCTAGTAATGGGTTAATCTACCAGTGGGCTCCATGGGGCCTACAACTTTGGCCGGCCGCGCCCAGACCCCTCCGGACCGCGCGCACATGTGTGGAGTGCACCCCCTCCCTTCCCCCCTCCGGTTTCCACGTGTCAGAGATGGAAGTGGATCAACCGACTCAAAACTAGAAACCAAACACTAGCCGGTCACCGCTGCATTGCCTACCGAGGGATCTGGACGCAGCAAGCCAAGGAAATTTTCATCCCTTAAATTCACTGGGATCATCTTAAATCGGGCTTTTTCTAGGGGTGTTGATTCTCCACCCATCATACTTCTCCAAGGAATGGTTGGATGGTAAAGAGGTTTAAAATTATCTTTATAATTATCGTTAGATTTAATATAACCTAAAATGACCCTACTTTACTCCTGACCCTTGGATGCACATCACCTACTCTACTTTTTTCAACGAAAAGGAATCATCCTTCATCATCACCAAAGACCCCGGATTCTACCACTACACACTACACACTACACACTTCAACATCAAAGACCCTGGATTCTACTACTACACACTTCAACATCAAAGACCCTGGATTCTACCACTACACACTACACACTACACACTTCAACATCAAAGACCCTGGATTCTACCACTACACACTACACACTACACACTTCAACCTGAACGCCTGCAAAGACATCACCTTTTTTAACTAAAGACAAAGATTTTTTTCACCAAAGAACAAGACCTCACCATCCTGACACAGGTGTAAGAGACCTCTACTTACCCTGACGACCGTATTTCCAATTTAGGAGTTAAAATGAACAAATTATAACATAGGCTCACCCCACTCACACCTCTGCACCTTCCTAACACCAATCCTAACCTTAACCTTAGCCCCTAACCTTTACTGCTATCCTAGCCCTAACCCATCTGTGTGTGTGTGTATGTGTATATGTGTCTGTGTCTGACCCTATGTTGTTAACCTTGTCTGTCTCTTATAATGCACTGTGATCCCTATTTTGTGTCTGTCCCTTATAATGTATTGTGATCCCTGCTTTGTCACACTCCACGTGTCATTTATACCATATAACATGTTATAAACCTTGTGTCACTATAAGGTTGAACTTATTCTCATATTGGATCTCCATTGTATTGTTGTCAGGTGTGCTTGACCTCTACTCTAACTGCCCATCCACTTTACTTAGCTCTATTCCACTCTCACCCCTATCTGAACCCTGTACAATGCAACCTGTTACCGGCTATCTTGCCCAGTAACAGTGCAGACCAATCAAAATTACCTCCTCCACCTGGGCTATAAATGCACAGACTAAAGAGGCAGCACTCCTCACAGCTTTACAAGGAGAACAACAGACAGGCTGCATTCTGCTCCATACACCCAACCAGGACTACAATCAAGGCAAGTACATTACATAGCACACTGTACTGTATATGTAGATATATATATATATATACATACACTTTTTACAACTTTTTGCACCCTTTTACTTTAATTTCATTTGGATATATTCTCCTCCCTGCTACCTGATGAAGCCGAGTAAGGCAGAAACGCGTCGTGGCTGGGACTCCTCTAGATCTGTAGTGTTGCTGTAAGGAAGGCAGGTTCCACACAGACGTCGGAGGGGTCTCCTTTTGGCTACTATTTTATTTGTATACTTTTCTTTCCTTAATTGGAGTTTTACACAGCTCTCATACACATGTACACATAGGATGAAGTGGAGTGTGACTTTGCTTGTTATCCCTCACCACTTGTGGGGATATATGTGTATGCTTCTGTATATGTTAAAAATATGTGTATAGCTATTTCCCCTCTTATGTTCATGTTTGTTTGCATGTGTACCCCCACCCCACCTTTGGTCCCAACCCTACAGACAGATAGACACTAACGCTTAGCTATCACACCACAGGGCCCTTTTACCATTAGGTTACCCTAAAAATACATAGGTGACCTTTAGGACCGTTAAAATAGATCTTCAATAGCACTTACCATGACCATGGACTCGTAATTAAAACTTTCCTCTAGCGACTTTACTAGCACTATGGTAGTTAGATAGATAGACACTAACGCTCAGCTATCACACCACAGGGCCCTCCTACCATTAGATTACCCTAAAAATACATAGGTGACCTTTAGGACTGTTAAAATAAATCTTTAATAGCATTTACCATGACCATGGACTCGTAATTAAAACTTTCCTCTAGCGACTTTACTAGCACTATGGGAGTTAGACAGATAGACACTAACGCTTAGCTATCACACCACAGGGCCCTTTTACCATTAGGTTACCCTAAAAATACATAGGTGACCTTTAGGACCGTTAAAATAAATCTTTAATAGCATTTACCATGACCATGGACTCGTAATTAAAACTTTCCTCTAGCGACTTTATTAGCACTATGGGAGTTACCATGACTATGGACTCTCAATAATAATAATACTCTCCTTTAGTTAAAATATTCCCCTTCTTTTTTGGTTTTCTGGACTCAGGGTTGCCATGACCATGGGCCTTGAAGAAAAGAAACAATAAAATAGAACTAATTTAAATAGAACTATTTCAAAAAAAACCTTACCAACCCACCATCCTTCCAAAATACCTCTCATCTACACCCACCAGCACCCCCAACGGACGAGTACCTTTTTTCTCCAACAACTCTGGGGGCCCCGACCTTGGCGACTCACCCGCGGCGTGTGCACCTTAAGCATTAGGCCCGACCATACACCAAGAAAGAAGACCGGAGGAAATGGTATAGACCGGACCCTTCGGGACCCCTTGGGGTCCTGTTGGTAGACCTATCGGCACAACCCTCCCAACCCCGCACAAACAGGAGACTCACGTACCGCGCTGGACGACTATCTACCCCAGTTTAGAACTGGATTGGCAGTATGTCCAGTAGCGCGTGTTTCATCCTTGGGGTTGGGATAACTAAAAGAGGGGCTTTGGGGTTTGGCGCCGCGCCTGGAGTATCGCCTTGGCCGTGTAACCCCTGGGGTGCCCAGATTATGTCTGGCGGAGAATTGGATCCCACTAACTTTCACTGGGGGACCCCTTACCCCGCCGCACTAAGCCTGGACAACCGATCCACACTTTTTTACCTGGACTACGATCATATTCACTGTCTAGGGAGGATATACCTCTGGAAATACTACGATCCTGGAAGGGAGTTATTCCATTGGTCACTATCACCCAAACCACTGAATTACCTGGGACCGAAATGGTAGGGATGGAGCATGGCTATCAACTGTAACTCCTGGCAGACGTACAAAGGCCAGAGGTTGTTTTGCCTGATCCAAAAAACCCCCGATAGACTTCCTGAAACGTAGGACGGAACTCCTAAGGTGGATGTATGACAGCCGTGAAGAGGGCTTGCCTTCTGGGTTCTTATCTGCCCAGAACCTATGGGAGTTCAATGACTTACCACTCGACAGGGACACATGGCAACCAACTGAGGTCCGGACCTGCACAAGGTACGCAACTCGACGGTTTTGCCTGATCCTACGTTGAGTATACCCATACGGACCAGCTGGATTGGACTATACATGGGTTGATTCAGAGTTAGGATCCTGGAAGGGAATAACCCCTGAATTACACACATGATTGAAAACATCCAGGACCTAAACTGACGAACACGGAAGTGAATACATAGACAACGTGGAGCTAAGAGAGAAGGATCCGAGGGGGAGTAAACTCCTAGGTTGCACTATGCTTTCCACATCCGTTGACATAGCGAACCTAGACATCTTGACCACACCACTCGATATGGACACATGGCAACCAACCGAGGACCAAACCTGCATAAGGGGCGCAACTCAAGGGATTTTGCCTGATCCTAAATCGAGTCGACAGACCTACCTAAACTTAACCATTCCTAAAACTATACCTTACCCTAACCCTAACCCTAAACTTAACCATTTTACTAACCATACCTAACCTTAACCTTAAAACATTACCCTAACCCTAAACCTAACCCTAAACCACTCTAAAAAATATACCTTACCCTAACCTTAACCCTAAACCTAACCATTTTACTAACCATACCTAACCCTAACCCCCACCCCAAGGACAGACGACTCTTTAACCCTAGTAATGGGTTAATCTACCAGTGGGCTCCATGGGGCCTACAACTTTGGCCGGCCGCGCCCAGACCCCTCCGGACCGCGCGCACATGTGTGGAGTGCACCCCCTCCCTTCCCCCCTCCGGTTTCCACATGTCAGAGATGGAAGTGGATCAACCGACTCAAAACTAGAAACCAAACACTAGCCGGTCACCGCTGCATTGCCTACCGAGGGATCTGGACGCAGCAAGCCAAGGAAATTTTCATCCCTTAAATTCACTGGGATCATCTTAAATCGGGCTTTTTCTAGGGGTGTTGATTCTCCACCCATCATACTTCTCCAAGGAATGGTTGGATGGTAAAGAGGTTTAAAATTATCTTTATAATTATCGTTAGATTTAATATAACCTAAAATGACCCTACTTTACTCCTGACCCTTGGATGCACATCACCTACTCTACTTTTTTCAACGAAAAGGAATCATCCTTCATCATCACCAAAGACCCCGGATTCTACCACTACACACTACACACTACACACTTCAACATCAAAGACCCTGGATTCTACTACTACACACTTCAACATCAAAGACCCTGGATTCTACCACTACACACTACACACTACACACTTCAACATCAAAGACCCTGGATTCTACCACTACACACTACACACTACACACTTCAACCTGAACGCCTGCAAAGACATCACCTTTTTTAACTAAAGACAAAGATTTTTTTCACCAAAGAACAAGACCTCACCATCCTGACACAGGTGTAAGAGACCTCTACTTACCCTGACGACCGTATTTCCAATTTAGGAGTTAAAATGAACAAATTATAACATAGGCTCACCCCACTCACACCTCTGCACCTTCCTAACACCAATCCTAACCTTAACCTTAGCCCCTAACCTTTACTGCTATCCTAGCCCTAACCCATCTGTGTGTGTGTGTATGTGTATATGTGTCTGTGTCTGACCCTATGTTGTTAACCTTGTCTGTCTCTTATAATGCACTGTGATCCCTATTTTGTGTCTGTCCCTTATAATGTATTGTGATCCCTGCTTTGTCACACTCCACGTGTCATTTATACCATATAACATGTTATAAACCTTGTGTCACTATAAGGTTGAACTTATTCTCATATTGGATCTCCATTGTATTGTTGTCAGGTGTGCTTGACCTCTACTCTAACTGCCCATCCACTTTACTTAGCTCTATTCCACTCTCACCCCTATCTGAACCCTGTACAATGCAACCTGTTACCGGCTATCTTGCCCAGTAACAGTGCAGACCAATCAAAATTACCTCCTCCACCTGGGCTATAAATGCACAGACTAAAGAGGCAGCACTCCTCACAGCTTTACAAGGAGAACAACAGACAGGCTGCATTCTGCTCCATACACCCAACCAGGACTACAATCAAGGCAAGTACATTACATAGCACACTGTACTGTATATGTAGATATATATATATATATACATACACTTTTTACAACTTTTTGCACCCTTTTACTTTAATTTCATTTGGATATATTCTCCTCCCTGCTACCTGATGAAGCCGAGTAAGGCAGAAACGCGTCGTGGCTGGGACTCCTCTAGATCTGTAGTGTTGCTGTAAGGAAGGCAGGTTCCACACAGACGTCGGAGGGGTCTCCTTTTGGCTACTATTTTATTTGTATACTTTTCTTTCCTTAATTGGAGTTTTACACAGCTCTCATACACATGTACACATAGGATGAAGTGGAGTGTGACTTTGCTTGTTATCCCTCACCACTTGTGGGGATATATGTGTATGCTTCTGTATATGTTAAAAATATGTGTATAGCTATTTCCCCTCTTATGTTCATGTTTGTTTGCATGTGTACCCCCACCCCACCTTTGGTCCCAACCCTACAGACAGATAGACACTAACGCTTAGCTATCACACCACAGGGCCCTTTTACCATTAGGTTACCCTAAAAATACATAGGTGACCTTTAGGACCGTTAAAATAGATCTTCAATAGCACTTACCATGACCATGGACTCGTAATTAAAACTTTCCTCTAGCGACTTTACTAGCACTATGGCAGTTAGATAGATAGACACTAACGCTCAGCTATCACACCACAGGGCCCTCCTACCATTAGATTACCCTAAAAATACATAGGTGACCTTTAGGACTGTTAAAATAAATCTTTAATAGCATTTACCATGACCATGGACTCGTAATTAAAACTTTCCTCTAGCGACTTTACTAGCACTATGGGAGTTAGACAGATAGACACTAACGCTTAGCTATCACACCACAGGGCCCTTTTACCATTAGGTTACCCTAAAAATACATAGGTGACCTTTAGGACCGTTAAAATAAATCTTTAATAGCATTTACCATGACCATGGACTCGTAATTAAAACTTTCCTCTAGCGACTTTATTAGCACTATGGGAGTTACCATGACTATGGACTCTCAATAATAATAATACTCTCCTTTAGTTAAAATATTCCCCTTCTTTTTTGGTTTTCTGGACTCAGGGTTGCCATGACCATGGGCCTTGAAGAAAAGAAACAATAAAATAGAACTAATTTAAATAGAACTATTTCAAAAAAAACCTTACCAACCCACCATCCTTCCAAAATACCTCTCATCTACACCCACCAGCACCCCCAACGGACGAGTACCTTTTTTCTCCAACAACTCTGGGGGCCCCGACCTTGGCGACTCACCCGCGGCGTGTGCACCTTAAGCATTAGGCCCGACCATACACCAAGAAAGAAGACCGGAGGAAATGGTATAGACCGGACCCTTCGGGACCCCTTGGGGTCCTGTTGGTAGACCTATCGGCACAACCCTCCCAACCCCGCACAAACAGGAGACTCACGTACCGCGCTGGACGACTATCTACCCCAGTTTAGAACTGGATTGGCAGTATGTCCAGTAGCGCGTGTTTCATCCTTGGGGTTGGGATAACTAAAAGAGGGGCTTTGGGGTTTGGCGCCGCGCCTGGAGTATCGCCTTGGCCGTGTAACCCCTGGGGTGCCCAGATTATGTCTGGCGGAGAATTGGATCCCACTAACTTTCACTGGGGGACCCCTTACCCCGCCGCACTAAGCCTGGACAACCGATCCACACTTTTTTACCTGGACTACGATCATATTCGCTGTCTAGGGAGGATATACCTCTGGAAATACTACGATCCTGGAAGGGAGTTATTCCATTGGTCACTATCACCCAAACCACTGAATTACCTGGGACCGAAATGGTAGGGATGGAGCATGGCTATCAACTGTAACTCCTGGCAGACGTACAAAGGCCAGAGGTTGTTTTGCCTGATCCAAAAAACCCCCGATAGACTTCCTGAAACGTAGGACGGAACTCCTAAGGTGGATGTATGACAGCCGTGAAGAGGGCTTGCCTTCTGGGTTCTTATCTGCCCAGACCTATGGGAGTTCAATGACTTACCACTCGACAGGGACACATGGCAACCAACTGAGGTCCGGACCTGCACAAGGTACGCAACTCGACGGTTTTGCCTGATCCTACGTTGAGTATACCCATACGGACCAGCTGGATTGGACTATACATGGGTTGATTCAGAGTTAGGATCCTGGAAGGGAATAACCCCTGAATTACACACATGATTGAAAACATCCAGGACCTAAACTGACGAACACGGAAGTGAATACATAGACAACGTGGAGCTAAGAGAGAAGGATCCGAGGGGGAGTAAACTCCTAGGTTGCACTATGCTTTCCACATCCGTTGACATAGCGAACCTAGACATCTTGACCACACCACTCGATATGGACACATGGCAACCAACCGAGGACCAAACCTGCATAAGGGGCGCAACTCAAGGGATTTTGCCTGATCCTAAATCGAGTCGACAGACCTACCTAAACTTAACCATTCCTAAAACTATACCTTACCCTAACCCTAACCCTAAACTTAACCATTTTACTAACCATACCTAACCTTAACCTTAAAACATTACCCTAACCCTAAACCTAACCCTAAACCACTCTAAAAAATATACCTTACCCTAACCTTAACCCTAAACCTAACCATTTTACTAACCATACCTAACCCTAACCCCCACCCCAAGGACAGACGACTCTTTAACCCTAGTAATGGGTTAATCTACCAGTGGGCTCCATGGGGCCTACAACTTTGGCCGGCCGCGCCCAGACCCCTCCGGACCGCGCGCACATGTGTGGAGTGCACCCCCTCCCTTCCCCCCTCCGGTTTCCACGTGTCAGAGATGGAAGTGGATCAACCGACTCAAAACTAGAAACCTAACCCTTTTGCCTGATCCTAAATCGAGTCGACAGACCTACCTAAACTTAACCATTCCTAAAACTATACCTTACCCTAACCCTAACCCTAACCTTAACCATTCTAAAAAACCATACCTAACCTTAACCCTAACCCTAACCCTAACCCTAACCCTAAACCACTCTAAAAAATATACCTTACCCTAACCTTAACCCTAAACTTAACCATTTTACTAACCATACCTAACCCTAACCACTACCCTACGGACAGACGACTCTTTAACCCAAGTAATGGGTTAATCTACAAGTGGGCACCATGGGGCCTACGACTTTGGCCGGCCGCGCCCGGACCCCTCCGGACCGCGCGCACATGTGTGGAGTGCACCCCCTCCCTTCCCCCCTCCGGTTTCCACGTGTCAGAGATGGAAGTGGATCAACCGACTCAAAACTAGAAACCTAACCCTAACCCTAACCCTAACCCTAACCCCTAACCCCTAACCCCTAACCCTAACCCTAACCCTAACCCCTAACCCTAACCCTAACCCTAACCCTAACCCCTAACCCCTAACCCCTAACCCTAACCCTAACCCCTAACCCCTAACCCTAACCCCTAACCCTAACCCTAACCCTAACCCCTAACCCCTAACCCTAACCCCTAACCCTAACCCTAACCCTAACCCTAACCCTAACAAGGTCGTAAGTTCCATCAGCAGTGCCACAGGTGCCATAGGTGCCAAACCCCTGCCTGGGTAATTTTTAAAGCTATTTAAAAAAAAAAAATATGCCGGGCAAGAGGCACTCTGACCGGGGTAACATTAGGTGTGCACTGCCCCCCCCTGGAGCCCTGTGGCACTTGGCACTTGGCACTTGGCACTTTAAACCTTTCATAAGTGCCATAGGTGCCAGACCCCTGACTGGGTCATTTTTAAAGAATAAAGGGCTACACACATTAAATACTATGCCGGGCAAGAGGCACTCTGACCGGGGTAACATTAGGTGTGCACTGCCCCCCCCTGGAGCCCTGTGGCACTTGGCACTTGGCACTTGGCACTTTAAACCTTTCATAAGTGCCATAGGTGCCAGACCCCTGACTGGGTCATTTTTAAAGGATAAAGGGCTACACACATTAAATACTATGCCGGGCAAGAGGCACTCTGACCGGGGTAACATTATGTGTGCACTGCCCCCCCCTGGAGCCCTGTGGCACTTGGCACTTGGCACTTGGCACTTTAAACCTTTCATAAGTGCCATAGGTGCCAGACCCCTGACTGGGTCATTTTTAAAGAATAAAGGGCTACACACATTAAATACTATGCCGGGCAAGAGGCACTCTGACCGGGGTAACATTATGTGTGCACTGCCCCCCCCTGGAGCCCTGTGGCACTTGGCACTTGGCACTTGGCACTTTAAACCTTTCATAAGTGCCATAGGTGCCAGACCCCTGACTGGGTCATTT
>NW_024059045.1:0-2500 GCF_016432855.1 Salvelinus namaycush | reverse complement strand
AAAACAAGCTCTAAATCATGTTGAAAAACTGAAAAAACACTTTTTCATAAACAAGCTCTAAATCATGTTGAAAAACAGAAATAAACACTTTTTCAAAAACCAGCTCCAAATCATGTTGAAATACAGAAATAATCACTTTTCCATAAACAAGCTCTAAATCATGTTTGATGCACTCTGTAAGTGACATTTTTGCAGTACTGTTAGAACTCGATGACAGGAACACTGTGGACAGTTTTCAGCAAGCTGCAACCTTGAATTACAGAAATAAACACTTTTCCAAAAACAAGCTCTAAATCATGTTGAAAAACAGAAATAAACACTTTTTCAAAAACAAGCTCCAAATCATGTTGAAATACAGAAATAATCACTTTTCATAAACAAGCTCTAAATCATGTTTGATGCACTCTGTAAGTGACATTTTTGCAGTACTGTTAGAACTCGATTACAGGAACACTGTGGACAGTTTTCAGCAAGCTGCAACCTTGAATTACAGAAATAAACACTTTTCCAAAAACAAGCTCTAAATCATGTTGAAAAACTGAAAAAACACTTTTTCATAAACAAGCTCTAAATCATGTTGAAAAACAGAAATAAACACTTTTTCAAAAACCAGCTCCAAATCATGTTGAAATACAGAAATAATCACTTTTCCATAAACAAGCTCTAAATCATGTTTGATGCACTCTGTAAGTGACATTTTTGCAGTACTGTTAGAACTCGATGACAGGAACACTGTGGACAGTTTTCAGCAAGCTGCAACCTTGAATTACAGAAATAAACACTTTTCCAAAAACAAGCTCTAAATCATGTTGAAAAACAGAAAAAACACTTTTTCATAAACAAGCTCTAAATCATGTTGAAATACAGAAATAATCACTTTTCCATAAACAAGCTCTAAATCATGTTTGATGCACTCTGTAAGTGACATTTTTGCAGTACTGTTAGAACTCGATGACAGGAACACTGTGGACAGTTTTCAGCAAGCTGCAACCTTGAATTACAGAAATAAACACTTTTCCAAAAACAAGCTCTAAATCATGTTGAAAAACTGAAAAAACACTTTTTCATAAACAAGCTCTAAATCATGTTGAAAAACAGAAATAAACACTTTTTCAAAAACCAGCTCCAAATCATGTTGAAATACAGAAATAATCACTTTTCCATAAACAAGCTCTAAATCATGTTTGATGCACTCTGTAAGTGACATTTTTGCAGTACTGTTAGAACTCGATGACAGGAACACTGTGGACAGTTTTCAGCAAGCTGCAACCTTGAATTACAGAAATAAACACTTTTCCAAAAACAAGCTCTAAATCATGTTGAAAAACTGAAAAAACACTTTTTCATAAACAAGCTCTAAATCATGTTGAAAAACAGAAATAAACACTTTTTCAAAAACCAGCTCCAAATCATGTTGAAATACAGAAATAATCACTTTTCCATAAACAAGCTCTAAATCATGTTTGATGCACTCTGTAAGTGACATTTTTGCAGTACTGTTAGAACTCGATGACAGGAACACTGTGGACAGTTTTCAGCAAGCTGCAACCTTGAATTACAGAAATAAACACTTTTCCAAAAACAAGCTCTAAATCATGTTGAAAAACAGAAATAAACACTTTTTCAAAAACAAGCTCCAAATCATGTTGAAATACAGAAATAATCACTTTTCCATAAACAAGCTCTAAATCATGTTTGATGCACTCTGTAAGTGACATTTTTGCAGTACTGTTAGAACTCGATGACAGGAACACTGTGGACAGTTTTCAGCAAGCTGCAACCTTGAATTACAGAAATAAACACTTTTCCAAAAACAAGCTCTAAATCATGTTGAAAAACTGAAAAAACACTTTTTCATAAACAAGCTCTAAATCATGTTGAAAAACAGAAATAAACACTTTTTCAAAAACCAGCTCCAAATCATGTTGAAATACAGAAATAATCACTTTTCCATAAACAAGCTCTAAATCATGTTTGATGCACTCTGTAAGTGACATTTTTGCAGTACTGTTAGAACTCGATGACAGGAACACTGTGGACAGTTTTCAGCAAGCTGCAACCTTGAATTACAGAAATAAACACTTTTCCAAAAACAAGCTCTAAATCATGTTGAAAAACAGAAATAAACACTTTTTCAAAAACAAGCTCCAAATCATGTTGAAAAACAGAAATAATCACTTTTTCATAAACAAGCTCTAAATCATGTTTGATGCACTCTGTAAGTGACATGTTTGCAGTACTGTTAGAACTCGATTACAGGAACACTGTGGACAGTTTTCAGCAAGCTGCAACCTTGAATTACAGAAATAAACACTTTTCCAAAAACAAGCTCTAAATCATGTTGAAAAACTGAAAAAACACTTTTCATAAACAAGCTCTAAATCATGTTGAAAAACAGAAATAAACACTTTTTCAAAAACCAGCTCCAAATCATGTTGAAATACAGAAATAATCACTTTTCCATAAACAAGCTCTAAATCATGTTTGATGCACTCTGTAA
>NW_024059044.1:32500-42089 GCF_016432855.1 Salvelinus namaycush | reverse complement strand
AACCTAACGGTCCTGAATGCCATTCAGTTATGAACCTAACGGTCCTGAATGCCATTCAGTTATGAACCTAACGGTCCTGAATGCCATTCAGTTATGAACCTAACGGTCCTGAATGCCATTCAGTTATGAACCTAACGGTCCTGAATGCTTCCAGTTATGAACCTAACGGTCCTGAATGCCATTCAGTTATGAACCTAACGGTCCTGAATGCCATTCAGTTATGAACCTAACGGTCCTGAATGCTTCCTGTTATGAACCTAACGGTCCTGAATGCTTCCTGTTATGAACCTAACGGTCTGAATGCCATTCAGTTATGAACCTAGTGGTCCTGAATGCCATTCAGTTATGAACCTAACGGTCCTGAATGCTTCCTGTTATGAACCTAGTGGTCCTGAATGGCGTCCTGTTATGAACCTAACGGTCCTGAATGCCATTCAGTTATGAACCTAACCTGTGAGTCCTCAGTTAAAATACATGAGGAAAAAGTGGAGTTGGAATTTCAGTTTATTTCCTGAATTGTCCCTGTCAGACAGTATACTAATAATGTAACTGACAGCAACTCTATCAGATACGGAACACAGAAAATGTGAAAGTCACTTTGCATTAAAACTATTTACTAAATGAAGGAAGTAGGAGACAGTGTACCTGGACTTTAGGTTCCCATTGGTCACGCATATTTAATATTTCCTGTTTGTTGTAGGGTCCCTCCCAAGTAGCACCCTATTCCCCTACGTAGTGCACTACCTTTGACCAGAGTCCATAAGGGGAGCCCATTGGGCCCTGTTCAGAAGTAGTGCACTACCTTTGACCAGAGTCCATAAGGGGAGCCCATTGGGCCCTGTTCAGAAGTAGTGCCCTATTCCCTACGTAGCGCCCTACCTTTGACCAGAGTCCATAAAGGTAGCCCATTGGGCCCTGTTCAGAAGTAGTGCACTACCTTTGACCAGAGTCCATAAAGGTAGCCCATTGGGCCCTGTTCAGAAGTAGTGCACTACCTTTGACCAGAGTCCATAAAGGGAGCCCATTGGGCCCTGTTCAGAAGTAGTGCACTACCTTTGACCAGAGTCCATAAGGGGAGCCCATTGGGCCCTGTTCAGAAGCAGTGCCCTATTCCCTACGTAGCGCACTACCTTTGACCAGAGTCCATAAGGGGAGCCCATTGGGCCCTGTTCAGAAGTAGTGCCCTACCTTTGACCAGAGTCCATAAGGGGAGCCCATTGGGCCCTGTTCAGAAGTAGTGCACTACCTTTGACCAGAGTCCATAAGGGGAGCCCATTGGGCCCTGTTCAGAAGTAGCGCCCTACCTTTGACCAGAGTCCATAAAGGTAGCCCATTGGGCCCTGTTCAGAAGTAGCGCCCTACCTTTGACCAGAGTCCATAAGGGGAGCCCATTGGGCCCTGTTCAGAAGTAGCGCCCTACCTTTGACCAGAGTCCATAAGGGGAGCCCATTGGGCCCTGTTCAGAAGTAGCGCCCTACCTTTGACCAGAGTCCATAAAGGTAGCCCATTGGGCCCTGTTCAGAAGTAGTGCCCTACCTTTGACCAGAGTCCATAAGGGGAGCCCATTGGGCCCTGTTCAGAAGTAGTGCACTACCTTTGACCAGAGTCCATAAAGGGAGCCCATTGGGCCCTGTTCAGAAGTAGTGCCCTATTCCCTACGTAGTGCACTACCTTTGACCAGAGTCCATAAAGGTAGCCCATTGGGCCCTGTTCAGAAGTAGTGCACTACCTTTGACCAGAGTCCATAAAGGGAGCCCATTGGGCCCTGTTCAGAAGTAGTGCCCTATTCCCTACGTAGCGCCCTACCTTTGACCAGAGTCCATAAGGGGAGCCCATTGGGCCCTGTTCAGAAGTAGTGCACTACGTAGGGGAATAGTGTAGCATTTGGGATGCTTCCATTGCAACCACGGTCTTTTACAGTCGTCTTCCAATTGGTCACTGGGGATGCAGAGTGAAATCTGTTTATGCTGATTTGTTACAGTGCTTAATCCTCTGTGTTCTGATTGGTCACTGGGGATGCAGAGTGAAATCTGTTTATGCTGATTTGTTACAGTGCTTAATCCTCTGTGTTCTGATTGGTCACGGAAAGGTCACTATAGGATTCTGATTGGTCACCAGGTTTAGAGTGTGACCTCGGGATGAGTGAGAGCGAGAGGGAGGGAGGATGTGGGGGGGGGGAGAGTGAATGAGAGGGAGACTAAGTGGGAGTCTCTGGTACCTTTGAGATATTGAGAATTTGACAAGGCGCGCACACACACACACACACACACACACACACACACACACACACACACACACACACACACACACACACACACACACACACACACACACACACACACACACACACACACACACACACACACACACACACACACACACGTTAAAGCCAGACAAACATCAAGGCAGGCACAGTGGTTCTTAATATTGGCAGATAAACGACACCATGAGTTCTGGACTATCTGTATTGATGAAAGGGATTGTCTCACACACGCAGACACACACACACACACACACTCAACACACACACAAACACACACAGACACACACACACTAACTTGAGAGGAATGGATTATTGACTGATTGCATCGCCATGGTGATCTAATATCCCCACTCTCACCGCTCTCCTCCCCATGCCCTCCTCTTCCTCCCCCTCTCCTCCTCCTCCTCAGAGCGATAGAGCCCTTCAAAATAAATCAGTTAAATCCCAAGGTGTCAGGAATCTAATTCAGCCTGTAGTCGAATGAATCACGACACACTACCAATCCTTCTCTCCTTCTACCCAATTCCTCTCTCCTGTGTCTATATCTGCACTCCATCCTAGCCTACCATCCTTCTATGTCCACCCCCTCATTCTCCTCTGCCTATCTCACCCCTCCCTCCTTACCTACTATCAATCCCTCTCCTCTCCTCTCCTCTCCTCTCCTCTCCTCTCCTCTCCTCTCCTCTCCTCTCCTCTCCTCTCCTCTCCTCTCCTCTCCTCTCCTCTCCTCTCCTCTCCTCTCCTCTCCTCTCCTCTCCTCTCCTCTCCTCTCCTCTCTCTTTCTTCCCCCACTCTCTCTCTCTCTCTGTCTCTCTATTTCTCCCCCCTCTCTGTCTCTTACTCCCCTCTCTCTCTCTTTCTATCTCTCTCTCTCTCTTTCCTCCTTACCTATCATTCTCTCTCCCCTCCCTCCCTCCTTTTCCCATCGCCCCCACTTTTTTAGCCTCTTCTTCCCTCTCCTCCTCCTGCTCCTCTCCTCCCTCTCATCCCCCTCTCCTGACAATGAGACAGCCCTAGGTGATGGATGTAAACACTCCTCCGTTCCTGCTTTCCCCTGAAGACTCCTCTCTCACAAATGCACGTAGACACACCACAGAGAACAGGGGAATGAGTGAACGCTGCGGGCGAAGAGAGAGAGAGAGAACAAGAGAGAGAGACAGAGAGAGAGAGAGAGAGAGAGACACAGAGAGACAGAGAGAGAGAGAGAGACAGAGAGAGAGAGAGAGAGAGAGAGAGAGAGAGAGAGAGAGAGAGAGAGAGAGAGAGAGAGAGAGAGAGAGAGAGAGAGAGAGAGAGAGAGAGAGAGAGAGAGAGAGAGAGAGAGAGAGAGAGAGAGAGAGAGAGAGAGAGAGAGAGAGAGAGAGAGAGACAGAGAGAGAGAGAGAGATGGCCCGGTGTGACATCAGTCTGTTAGTTAGATAAACGTTGGCTTTAGACAGGGGAATGACAGAGCTCTTGGGCAGTAATACCCCCCCCCCCCCACACACCTCTTTATACATATTAATGTCCTGAATGACTGAGCTCATAGTCTTATAGTGTTTCTCAAATGGCTCCCTAGTCCCTATGTAGTGCACTACTTTTGAACAGGGACCATAGGGGAACCTTTGTTGTGAAAATCTGTGAAACATTTTTCTGTGAAAAAAAATCTAATTTGATTTATATTTTTTTTTTATTTCACCTTTATTTAACCGGTCGGCTCGTTGAGGACCATTTTTCATTTACAACTGTGACCTGGCCAAGATAAAGCAAAGCAGTGCATCAAAAACAACAACACAGAGTTACACATGGAATAAACAAACGTACAGTCAATTACACAATAGAAAAAAATCTATATACAGTGTGTGCAAATTAGTTAAGATTAGGGAGGTAAGGCAATAAATAAATAATAATCAGACAAAAATTCAGTAGTGCACTGCATAGGGAATAGGGTGCCATTTGGGACTCAGTCAATATCCGTACAAGATTGACATATTCCCTCCCATATTCCATCTGTCTAACTCATCTAAAGCCCCTCTGCTTTGGTCAGATTTCTGCATGGTTTTCATGCCAGTAAAGCTCCATTTTAATTGAAACTAAATTGCTATTTCAGAGTTCTAATCAGGAATGTTAATGTGTCATCAATCAGAACCACAAATGACTGCGGTTGGCACGGAAGCCCATTGTGATGTCACCAATTAGAACCAGACAAATTGTTTTAGCCCGTTGTGATGTCATCGATTAGAATAGAAAACTAATGGCTTCTCCTACTGTGATGTCATCAATCAGAATCACAGCTTGCACTTCAAATAACCTCTTGATTACCCAGTCAATGTAATTGTTCAATTAGGAGGTTTATCAAGCGTGACACACACACACACATACTCACACACAAACGAGGGGGAGCTCGATTGAGTATGTAAGGTGTTCTATCAAGCTCTTCACTGTAGCGCAGTGACACAGACCCTGTTAGCATCACACAAACTGTTAGTATCACACACACTGTTAGTATCACACACACTGTTAGTATCACACACTGTTAGTATCACACACACTGTTAGTATCACACACTGTTAGTATCACACACTGTTAGTATCACACAAACTGTTAGTATCACACACTGTTAGTATCACACACTGTTAGTATCACACACTGTTAGTATCACACACTGTTAGTATCACACACACTGTTAGTATCACACACTGTTAGTATTACACACTGTTAGTATCACACACTGTTAGTATCACACACTGTTAGTATCACACACTGTTAGTATCACACACACTGTTAGTATCACACAAACTGTTAGTATCACACACTGTTAGTATCACACACTGTTAGTATCACACACTGTTAGTATCACACACACTGTTAGTATCACACACTGTTAGTATCACACACTGTTAGTATCACACACTGTTAGTATCACACACACTGTTAGTATCACACACACTGTTAGTATCACACACTGTTAGTATCACACACACTGTTAGTATCACACACTGTTAGTATCACACACTGTTAGTATCACACACACTGTTAGTATCACACACTGTTAGTATCACACACTGTTAGTATCACACACACTGTTAGTATCACACACTGTTAGTATCACACACTGTTAGTATCACACACTGTTAGTATCACACACACTGTTAGTATCACACACACTGTTAGTATCACACACACTGTTAGTATCACACACTGTTAGTATCACACACTGTTAGTATCACACACTGTTAGTATCACACACTGTTAGTATCACACACACTGTTAGTATCACACACTGTTAGTATCACACACTGTTAGTATCACACACTGTTAGTATCACACACTGTTAGTATCACACACTGTTAGTATCACACACTGTTAGTATCACACACTGTTAGTATCACACACTGTTAGTATCACACACTGTTAGTATCACACACTGTTAGTATCACACACTGTTAGTATCACACACTGTTAGTATCACACACTGTTAGTATCACACACTGTTAGTATCACACACTGTTAGTATCACACACTGTTAGTATCACACACTGTTAGTATCACACACTGTTAGTATCACACACTGTTAGTATCACACACACTGTTAGTATCACACACTGTTAGTATCACACACTGTTAGTATCACACACTGTTAGTATCACACACTGTTAGTATCACACACTGTTAGTATCACACACTGTTAGTATCACACACTGTTAGTATCACACACTGTTAGTATCACACACTGTTAGTATCACACACTGTTAGTATCACACACACTGTTAGTATCACACACTGTTAGTATCACACACACTGTTAGTATCACACACACTGTTAGTATCACACACTGTTAGTATCACACACTGTTAGTATCACACACTGTTAGTATCACACACACTGTTAGTATCACACACTGTTAGTATCACACACTGTTAGTATCACACACTGTTAGTATCACACACTGTTAGTATCACACACTGTTAGTATCACACACTGTTAGTATCACACACACTGTTAGTATCACACACACTGTTAGTATCACACACACTGTTAGTATCACACACTGTTAGTATCACACACACTGTTAGTATCACACACTGTTAGTATCACACACTGTTAGTATCACACACTGTTAGTATCACACACTGTTAGTATCACACACTGTTAGTATCACACACACTGTTAGTATCACACACTGTTAGTATCACACACACTGTTAGTATCACACACTGTTAGTATCACACACTGTTAGTATCACACACTGTTAGTATCACACACTGTTAGTATCACACACTGTTAGTATCACACACACTGTTAGTATCACACACACTGTTAGTATCACACACTGTTAGTATCACACACTGTTAGTATCACACACTGTTAGTATCACACACTGTTAGTATCACACACACTGTTAGTATCGCACACTGTTAGTATCACACACACTGTTAGTATCACACACTGTTAGTATTACACACTGTTAGTATCACACACTGTTAGTATCACACACTGTTAGTATCACACACACTGTTAGTATCACACACTGTTAGTATCACACACACTGTTAGTATCACACACACTGTTAGTATCACACACACTGTTAGTATCACACACTGTTAGTATCACACACTGTTAGTATCACACACACTGTTAGTATCACACACTGTTAGTATCACACACTGTTAGTATCACACACTGTTAGTATCACACACTGTTAGTATCACACACTGTTAGTATCACACACACTGTTAGTATCACACACTGTTAGTATCACACACACTGTTAGTATTACACACTGTTAGTATCACACACTGTTAGTATCACACACTGTTAGTATCACACACTGTTAGTATCACACACTGTTAGTATCACACACTGTTAGTATCACACACTGTTAGTATCACACACTGTTAGTATCACACACACTGTTAGTATCACACACTGTTAGTATCACACACACTGTTAGTATTACACACTGTTAGTATCACACACACTGTTAGTATTACACACTGTTAGTATCACACACTGTTAGTATCACACACTGTTAGTATCACACACTGTTAGTATTACACACTGTTAGTATCACACACACTGTTAGTATCACACACTGTTAGTATCACACACACTGTTAGTATCACACACTGTTAGTATCACACACACTGTTAGTATCACACACTGTTAGTATCACACACACTGTTAGTATTACACACTGTTAGTATCACACACACTGTTAGTATTACACACTGTTAGTATCACACACTGTTAGTATCACACACTGTTAGTATCACACACACTGTTAGTATTACACACTGTTAGTATCACACACTGTTAGTATTACACACTGTTAGTATCACACACTGTTAGTATTACACACTGTTAGTATCACACACTGTTAGTATTACACACTGTTAGTATCACACACTGTTAGTATCACACACTGTTAGTATTACACACTGTTAGTATCACACACTGTTAGTATCACACACTGTTAGTATCACACACTGTTAGTATCACACACTGTTAGTATTACACACACTGTTAGTATCACACACTGTTAGTATCACACACTGTTAGTATTACACACTGTTAGTATCACACACTGTTAGTATCACACACTGTTAGTATCACACACTGTTAGTATTACACACTGTTAGTATCACACACTGTTAGTATCACACACTGTTAGTATCACACACTGTTAGTATCACACACTGTTAGTATCACACACTGTTAGTATCACACACTGTTAGTATCACACACTGTTAGTATCACACACTGTTAGTATCACACACTGTTAGTATCACACACTGTTAGTATCACACACTGTTAGTATCACACACTGTTAGTATCACACACTGTTAGTATCACACACTGTTAGTATCACACACTGTTAGTATCACACACTGTTAGTATCACACACTGTTAGTATCACACACTGTTAGTATCACACACTGTTAGTATCACACACACTGTTAGTATCACACACACTGTTAGTATCACACACTGTTAGTATCACACACTGTTAGTATCACACACACTGTTAGTATCACACACACTGTTAGTATCACACACTGTTAGTATCACACACTGTTAGTATCACACACTGTTAGTATCACACTGTTAGTATCACACACTGTTAGTATCACACACTGTTAGTATCACACACTGTTAGTATCACACACACTGTTAGTATCACACACTGTTAGTATCACACACTGTTAGTATCACACACTGTTAGTATCACACACTGTTAGTATCACACACTGTTAGTATCACACACTGTTAGTATCACACACTGTTAGTATCACACACTGTTAGTATCACACACTGTTAGTATCACACACTGTTAGTATCACACACTGTTAGTATCACACACTGTTAGTATCACACACTGTTAGTATCACACACTGTTAGTATCACACACACTGTTAGTATCACACACTGTTAGTATCACACACTGTTAGTATCACACACTGTTAGTATCACACACTGTTAGTATCACACACACTGTTAGTATCACACACTGTTAGTATCACACACACTGTTAGTATCACACACACTGTTAGTATCACACACTGTTAGTATCACACACTGTTAGTATCACACACTGTTAGTATCACACACACTGTTAGTATCACACACACTGTTAGTATCACACACACTGTTAGTATCACACACACTGTTAGTATCACACACTGTTAGTATCACACACTGTTAGTATCACACACTGTTAGTATCACACACTGTTAGTATCACACACTGTTAGTATCACACACTGTTAGTATCACACACACTGTTAGTATCACACACTGTTAGTATCACACACTGTTAGTATCACACACACTGTTAGTATCACACACACTGTTAGTATCACACACTGTTAGTATCACACACTGTTAGTATCACACACTGTTAGTATCACACACTGTTAGTATCACACACTGTTAGTATCACACACTGTTAGTATCACACACTGTTAGTATCACACACACTGTTAGTATCACACACTGTTAGTATCACACACACTGTTAGTATCACACACTGTTAGTATCACACACTGTTAGTATCACACACACTGTTAGTATCACACACTGTTAGTATCACACACTGTTAGTATCACACACACTGTTAGTATCACACACTGTTAGTATCACACACACTGTTAGTATCACACACTGTTAGTATCACACACTGTTAGTATCACACACACTGTTAGTATCACACACTGTTAGTATCACACACACTGTTAGTATCACACACACTGTTAGTATCACACACTGTTAGTATCACACACACTGTTAGTATCACACACTGTTAGTATCACACACACTGTTAGTATCACACACTGTTAGTATCACA
>NW_024059044.1:0-30000 GCF_016432855.1 Salvelinus namaycush | reverse complement strand
ATTGTAATGTGGTTAAGCTTAAACATTTAAATATAAATGATTCAAATTTTAAACATAAAATTCGACCAGATATCGACCTCAGATACTTCGGAGAGGTACTTGACTTCAAAATCAAATCAAGCTTTATTGGTCACATACACATGGTTAGCAGATGTTATTGCGAGTGTAGCGAAACGCTTGTGCTTCTAGTTCCGACAGCGCAGCAATATCTAACAAGTAATATCTAACAATTCCACAAGAAATACCTAATAAACACAAATCTTAGAAAAGGGATGGAATAAGAATATATAAATATAAATATATGGATGATCGATGATCGAGCGGCATAGGCAAGATGCAGTAGATGGTATAGAATACAGTATATACATATGAGATGAGTAATGTGAGATATGTAAACATAAGGAAAGTGGCATTATTAAAGTGACTAGTGATCCATTTATTAAAGTGGCCAATGATTTCAAGTCTGTATGTAGGCAGCAGCCTCTCTTCCACTGGTGAATGACTAGGCCTGATACACTCTGAAACCACACACTATTGAATCATTCCCCTGGTGACTGACTAGCTACACTATGAAACCACACACTATTGAATCATTCCCCTGGTGACTGACTAGCTACACTATGAAACCACACACTGTTGAATCATTCCCCTGGTGACTGACTAGCTACACTATGAAACTACACACTGTTGAATCATTCCCCTGGTGACTGACTAGCTACACTATGAAACCACACACTGTTGAATCATCCCCATGGTGACTGACTAGCTACACTATGAAACTACACACTGTTGAATCATTCCCCTGGTGACTGACTAGCTACACTATGAAACTACACACTATTGAATCATCCCCATGGTGAATGACTAGCTACACTATGAAACCACACACTGTTGAATCATTCCCCTGGTGACTGACTAGCTACACTATGAAACTACACACTATTGAATCATCCCTATGGTGACTGACTAGCTACACTATGAAACTACACACTATTGAATCATTCCCCTGGTGAATCACTAGCTACACTATGAAACTACACACTGTTGAATCATTCCCCTGGTGACTGACTAGCTACACTATGAAACTACACACTATTGAATCATTCCCCTGGTGAATGACTAGCTACACTATGAAACCACACACTATTGAACCATTACCATGGTGACTGACTAGCTACACTATTGAATCATTCCCCTGGTGACTGACTAGCTACACTATGAAACCACATACTATTGATTCATTCCCATGGTGACTGACTAGCTACACTATTGAATCATTCCCATGGTGACTGACTAGCTACACTATTGAATCATTCCCATGGTGACTGACTAGCTACACTATTGAATCATTCCCCTGGTGACTGACTAGCTACACTAGGAAACCACATACTATTGATTCATTCCCATGGTGACTGACTAGCTACACTATTGAATCATTCCCATGGTGACTGACTAGCTACACTATTGAATCATTCCCCTGGTGACTGACTAGCTACACTATTGAATCATTCCCCTGGTGACTGACTAGCTACACTAGGAAACTACACACTGTTGAATCATTCCCCTGGTGACTGACTAGCTACACTATGAATCCACACACTGTTACAGAGACTTTGGTATTACCGGACACAATTGATATGAGACACAATTGATATGGGAAACAATTGATATGGGACACAATTGATATGGGAAACAATTGATATGGGACACAATTGATATGGGACACAATTGATATGGGACACAATTGATATGGGAAACAATTGATATGGGACACAATTGATATGGGACACAATTGATATGGGACACAATTGATATGAGACACAATTGATATGGGACACAATTGATATGGGACACAATTGATATGGGACACAATTGATATGGGACACAATTGATATGGGACACAATTGATATGGGACACAATTGATATGGGACACAATTGATATGGGACACAATTGATATGGTGAAAACAATGTGTGGGGAGGCAGAGGAACAGAAACTGACATCAATACCTTGGTCAGATAACACTGTTAAACACTTGCCTAGTTAA
Organism: Salvelinus namaycush; assembly: GCF_016432855.1. Lineage (NCBI taxonomy): Eukaryota > Metazoa > Chordata > Actinopteri > Salmoniformes > Salmonidae > Salvelinus > Salvelinus namaycush. The sequence continues at coordinate 27,953 of NW_024059044.1, read as the reverse complement.
AGAAAGGTTAAATAAAAATAAATATAAATAAATATAAACAAAGAATTGATGCTATTGCTATCAATCAAGGGGAAACTCTGACTGAATGACTGAAAAACTCTCCGACTTCAGTGCTTTCAAGACAACTGGGAACTCAGAAAAAAACGAACTACGACAGGAAAGAATGTTTTTTGAACTGTCATCCAACTCTGGAACTCAGGCCTCATTCTAGAGCTCCGACTTTCCGACCTGAAGATCACTGACGTCATGATTTGACCTGGTATTTTCCAGAGTTCCCAGATGACTTGAAAGCACCATAAAAGTCACGGTTCCCTTCGCCAGCTCATACGTGTGTGAAGCTGGATTCAGTGCTCTCGTCTTTATTACAAACAAATATCGATCCAGGTTGGAGGTGACAGCATAGATGAGTTGGGCACTGTTGACCACGTCCCCTCATTAACCAGCTCCACATAAAACAAATATGATGGTGAGCTGAGAAGACAATCAGAAATACTGTTACAACGCTTTTCAATTGACTGACATAGTCCCAAATACAAAAGTAAACATTGGCTGTTAATTACATAATTTCTTTAGCATGTAGTGAGGTAGCGGCAGATAGCCTAGTGGTTAGAGCATTGGGCCAGTAACCGAAAGGTTGCAAGATCAAAACCCCGAGCTGACAATATCTGTCGTTCTGCCCCTGAACAAGGCAGTTCACCCACTGTTCCTAGGCCGTCATTGTAAATAAGAATTTGTATGACAGAATACAATAGATTACTGTATGAAATAATATTTTACTGTATGACAGAATATAATAGAATACTGTATGACAGAATAGAATACTGTATGACAGAATAGAATAGAATACTGTATGACAGAATAGAATACTGTATGACAGAATAGAATACTGTATGACAGAATATAATACTGTATGACATAATAGAATACTGTATGACAGAATATAATAGAATACTGTATGACAGAATAGAATACTATATGACAAAATAGGTTGGAATAATGTATGACATAATATAAAAGAATACTATGTGACAGAATACAATGTGACAGAATAGACTACTGCATGACATAATAGAATACTGTATGACAGAATAGAATATGATCCTGTATGATATAATAAAATAATGTATGACAGAATAGAATACTGTACAACAAAATAGAAAACTGTATGACAGAATGGATTGAAAACTGTATGACAGAATATAATATGATACTGTTTGAGAGAATATACTAGAATACTGTTTAACAAAATAGAATAGAATACTGTACGACAGAGTATACTACTATATGACAGAATATAATAGGATACTGTTTGAGAGAATATACTAGAATAATGTATAACAAAATAGAATAGAATACTGTATGACAAAATATAATAATGTATGACAAAATATAATAATGTATGCCAGAATGTAATTGAATATTGTATGACAAAACATAAAATAAGACTGTATGACCATAGAATATAAAACTGTATGACAGATTATAATACTGTATGACAATGTCATAGAATACTGTATGACAGAATAGAATAGTGTATGGCAGAATAGAATGGAATAGGATAGAATAGAATAGAATACTGTATGACAGAATATAATATAATAGGATAGAATAGAATACTGTATGACAGAATAGAATAGTGCATGGCAGAATAGAATGGAATAGGATAGAATAGAATACTGTATGACAGAATAGAATAGTGCATGGCAGAATAGAATGGAATAGGATAGAATAGAATACTGTATGACAGAATAGTATACTATATGACAAAACAGGTTGGAAAATAATAGAATACGATATGACAGAATAGTATACTATATGACAAAATAGGTTGGAATATAATAGAATACCATATGACAGAATAGAATACTGTATGACAGAATAGAATAGGATCCTGTATGACAGAATATAATAGAATACTGTATGACAGAATATAATATAAAACTGTATGACAGAATATAATAGATTACTGTATGACAGAATATAATAGAATACTGTATGACAGAATATAATATAAAACTGTATGACAGAATATAATAGAATACTGTATGACAGAATATAATAGATTACTGTATGACAGAATATAATAGAATACTGTATGACAGAATATAATAGAATACTGTATGACAGAATATAATAGAATACTGTACGACAGAATATAATAGAATACTGTATGACAGAATATAATAGATTACTGTATGACAGAATATAATAGATTACTGTATGACAGAATATAATAGAATACTGTATGACAGAATATAATAGAATACTGTATGACAGAATATAATAGAATACTGTATGACAGAATATAATAGAATACTGTATGACAGAATATAATAGAATACTGTATGACAGAATATAATAGATTACTGTATGACAGAATATAATAGAATACTGTATGACAGAATATAATATAAAACTGTATGACAGAATATAATAGAATACTGTATGACAGAATATAATAGATTACTGTATGACAGAATATAATAGAATACTGTATGACAGAATATAATAGATTACTGTATGACAGAATATAATAGAATACTGTATGACAGAATATAATAGAATACTGTATGACAGAATATAATAGAATACTGTACGACAGAATATAATAGAATACTGTATGACAGAATATAATAGATTACTGTATGACAGAATATAATAGATTACTGTATGACAGAATATAATAGAATACTGTATGACAGAATATAATATAAAACTGTATGACAGAATATAATAGAATACTGTATGACAGAATATAATAGATTACAGTATGACAGAATATAATAGAATACTGTATGACAGAATATAATAGAATACTGTATGACAGAATATAATAGAATACTGTACGACAGAATATAATAGAATACTGTATGACAGAATATAATAGATTACTGTATGACAGAATATAATAGATTACTGTATGACAGAATATAATAGAATACTGTATGACAGAATATAATAGAATACTGTATGACAGAATATAATAGAATACTGTATGACAGAATATAATAGAATACTGTATGACAGAATATAATAGATTACTGTATGACAGAATATAATAGAATACTGTATGACAGAATATAATAGATTACTGAATGACAGAATATAATAGGATACTGTTTGAGAAAATACACTAGACTACTGTATAACTAAATAGAATAGAATACTGTTTGACAGAATATAATATTATATGACAGAATAGAATATACTGTATTCTTTCATACAGTATTCCACCATGCTTGACCGTTGGTATGAGGCTCTTCTTTGGAATGCAGTGTTTGGTTTTCACCAGGCATAAGGGGAGCCATGTCATCCAAAAAGTTGACTCAAGTTTGCCAGGAAGCACCTGGATGATCATCAAGACTCTTGGAAGAATGTTCTATGGACAGATGAGTCAAAAGTATAACGTTTTTGAACGCCGTAGGTCCCATTATGTTTGGCGAAAACCAGACACTGCAATCCACAGTAAGAACCTCATACCAACAACGGTCAAGTATGGTGGTGGTGGTCTGATGCTTTGTGGATGCTTTGCTGTGGCACTGTTCAGCAGTCTGGACTAAGCAGTCAACGTGCCGCTAGTGTGTGTAGTGTAGCGTGAACTGTGAATTGTGTATGGGAAGATTGTTGAGCCCTTATTTCTGGGTCACTTGTGTTTTCTGTTCTCCTCTAAACCCCAGTGGATCTTAGAGATATGATGTGGTACACTGGACAATAGAACTACCACACACACACACACACACACACACACACACACACACACACACACACACACCACTCCCTTCTAGTGCAATCACACACACGCGCATGCACACATACACACACATGCAAGGACGTACGTGAACACACTCAGTTTCTGGGACACTGTGGAGCCCCTGTGGAGTTTACTGTAGCATCTTCCCCTCCTTCTCTCCACCTCCCATCTTCCCTCTCCCTTCCCTCTCCCTCCCCACCTTTCATTTTCCCTCTCCCTCTCCCTCTCCCTCTCCCTCTCCCTCTCCCTCCCCACCTTTCATCTTCCCTCTCCCTCCCCACCTCCCATCTTCCCTCTCCCTCCCATCTTCCCTCTCCCTCCCCACCTCCAATCTTCCCTCTCCCTCCCCACCTTCCATCTTCCCTCTCCCTCTTCCTCCCCAGCTTCCATCCTCCCTCTCCCTCACCAGCTCTCATCCTCCCGCTCCCTCCCCACTTCCCTCTCCCTCCCCACCTCCCATCTTCCCTCTCCCTCCCCACCTTCCATCTTCCCTCTCATCTTCCCTTTCCCTCCCCACCTCCCATCTTCTGTCTGCCTCCCCACCTTCCATCTTTGGAGGCAGAGGGAGTTACATTTGTACCCAGCATGAGGCAGATTGTACAGTCAACTTCCCTGACAGTTGTTGACCACGGTGACACTATTAACCAGAATGCAACAGCCACTAGTCTTAAACCTTTGGATGCCGTCTACCATTCACTTTATCACAGGTGATAGTTTTAATACGCATCACTGTATCCTGTATTGAAAGGTTGTCTGGTCCTCATTAAAGTCCCGTAGGTCACTTCCTCACTCCCTGTTTGTTTACAGATCTCTACTATACAAGCTACTGACTAATACAAACATGAGACACCAAACTCGTTCACAGGGTTGGGTAACTCTTGAGATTCCTCTGGTCTCCACCGAACGAGGTAAATCCACATTTAGTTTTAACGGCTACACATTTTTTGGAATCACTTGTAAAGTTCATTACATTTGTATTTCCTGGTGCCACTAGAGCGGTTTAAAACCCTGAAGATAAATTAGTTCACCGAGGTGTGCAATAGTTTTGTAATGACTTTATAATGAGTTATGATGCCTGTGATTTTTATGATGTTCAAATGTAATGTACTTGTTACTCTATCTGGTTAATCTATCTTGTTATTATATCTGTTTATTCTATCTGTTTATTCATTCTGGTTATTATATCTGGTTATTCTATCTGGTTATTATATCTGGTTATTATATACCAGTCTCCTCCTATGGAGGTAACAGTACCTGTCTCCTCTCCTCTAGTCTCATCCTATGGAGGTAACAGTACCTGTCTCCTCTCCTCCAGTCTCATCCTATGGAGGTAACAGTACCTGCCTCCTCTCCTCCAGTCTCATCCTATGGAGGTAACAGTACCTGCCTCCTCTCCTCCAGTCTCATCCTATGGAGGTAACAGTACCTGCCTCCTCTCCTCCAGTCTCCTCCTATGGAGGTAACAGTACCTGCCTCCTCTCCTCCAGTCTCATCCTATGGAGGTAACAGTACCTGCCTCCTCTCCTCCAGTCTCCTCCTATGGAGGTAACAGTACCTGCCTCCTCTCCTCCAGTCTCATCCTATGGAGGTAACAGTACCTGCCTCCTCTCCTCCAGTCTCATCCTATGGAGGTAACAGTACCTGCCTCCTCTCCTCCAGTCTCATCCTATGGAGGTAACAGTACCTGCCTCCTCTCCTCCAGTCTCATCCTATGGAGGTAACAGTACCTGCCTCCTCTCCTCCAGTCTCATCCTATGGAGGTAACAGTACCTGCCTCCTGTTCTCCAGCCTCCTCATGGATATGTGATGTGTCTCTGCATCATCAGTCAGCCATGTAGGTCTTCCACGCTGCCGTGCTGTTCAGGGCATGCAGACAGTCACTGTTACTGTACAGAAGAGTAAGGTAGAATACACACACACACACACACACACTCTCTCACATACACACACACACACACACACACACACACACACACACACACACACACACACACACACACACACACACACACACACACACACACACACACACACACACACACACACACACACACACACACACACACACACACACACACACACACACACAGGCCTCACTGTACAGTAGTAGCATATACTCACAGGAGTCGGTATGTGGCTTCCATATCTGGGTCAATTCCTAGATGCTAGAGTCCTTGTCATTCACATTTCTATTGAGAGGAGGGAGGGAGGGAGGGAGGGAGGGAGGGAGGGAGGGAGGGAGGGAGGGAGGGAGGGAGGGAGGGAGAAGGATGAGAGGAAGATTGGGGATAGGGGGAGATGGTAGAGGGGAGATGGAGAAGAGGGAAGAGGAGGATGTGGATGGGGGAAGGGGAGAGGGGAGAGAAGGGATAGAGGAGGGATGGAGGAGAGTGGAGAGGGGTAGGGTGGAGTAGATGGATGGAGGAGATGGGGAGAGGAAGAGAGAGAAGTACAGGATAGATAAATAATGAGGCCATTTTGAAAGGGAGCCAAATATGGAGAAAGAGAATTGGAAAGGGATGAAAGAAGAGAAAAGGAGGGAAAGAGATTATTAATAACTTGTCACAACTGTCCCGTCCTCCCTTCCCCTCCTCTTTCCCTCCCTCACTCCCTTCCTCCCCACATCCCCCAGGAAGAGAGGGAATGACATCTTCTTTCTGCCTCTTCACATTAAAGGAGAGCAGACATCGCCAGTCAGACCACGATCCCCCCCAGGGAAAGATTGGTTCAGCATTCAGAAAAACTCATCCCAGCTTTTTAAACGATAAGGATAAGGTCACTATCTTGCCATGCTAAAATCATACTCTAACTATGGTACTTTCTGGCCCGCAAACTCTAACCTCAGCCGTTACCCTAGTGTTATTTCCTTACACTAAAGCTCAATTAAGAACAAAACAAAGATGATGAACTTTACTGTAAAACATTGGCAGCTACAAACACAGGAACTAAAATGGCCGCCAACTATCTCTGACCACGAATGGGACTTCCAGTAACTCTAACCTCAGCCGTTACCACAACTCCCTCACACTAACCATCAAAGAACTGATGTCGTTTTCATATCTCACCACCAGACAGAAAACATTGGCAGCTGAAAGCAGACTGGCTTAACAGAAAGAGATGTGGCCACACTGAAATGGACACCGACCATGGACTTTAACCCACTGACATTAAACCTTTTTCTGGTTATTAGAAGATGTACTTTCCAATGAGATATTCGGGTGTGGCAGGTAGCCTAGTGGTTAGAGCATTGGGCCGGTAACCGAAAGGTTGCTAGATCGAATCCCCGAGCTGACAAGTTAAAAATATGTTGTTCTCCCCCTGAACGTGGCAGTTAAACCCACTTTTCCTAGGTAGGCCGTCATTGTAAATAAGAATTTGTTCTTAACTGACTTGACTAGTTAAATAAAGGTATAAAAATAAAAAAGCATTCATACCCCATTTAGTTGTGTTACAGCCCAAATTCAAAATGGAATAAATTGCTTTCTTTTCTCTCACCCATTTTCTCTCACCCATTTTCTCTCACCCATTTTCTCTCACCCAACATTTATTTAAAATGAAATACAGAAATATCTAATTTACATAAGTATTCACACCGATGTGTCAATACTTTATTTGAAGCACATTTGGCAGTAATTACAGTTGTGAGTGTTTCTGGGTAAAATCTCTAATAGCTTAACGCAGCTGGATTGTGTAACATTTGGCCATTATTATTTAAAAAATTATTCCAGCTCTGTCAAATTGGTTGTGGATCATTGCAAGACAAAGATTTTCAGTTCTTGCCAAAGATGTTCAAGTAGATTTAAGACAAAACTGTAACTGGACCACTCAGGGTCATTCAGTGTCTTCTTGGTAAGCAGCTCCAGTGTAGATCTGGCCTTGTGTTTCAGGTTATTGTCCTGCTGAAAGGTGAATTCATCTTCCAGTGTCTGGTGGAAATCAAATCCAATCCAATTGAATTGGTCAAATACACATATTTAGCGGATGTTATTCCGGGGGGGTGTAGTGAAATGCTTGTGTTCCTAGCTCCAACAGTGCAGTGGTATCAAACAATACACAACAATACACATAAATCTAAAAGTAAAAGAATGGAATTAAGAAATATATAAATATTGGGATAATCAATGTCGGAGTGGCGTTGAATAAAACACAGTAAAATAGAATACAGTACATGGGCGATTCTGCAACTTTGGACACTTTGGCCCGGCAAGCTTTCAGAAATTAAAATGTATTGAGACATCCCTTTACCAGTATTATATACGTCTTTGATTTGTCTAGAAATAATATCTGATAACGGCTACGATCGTACTATTCAGGACTTTATATATTTTCATCCGCCATAGACAAATGTAATTTCCATCACATCATTAAACATCCATTTTAGTTGAAAATGAAATCTCATACAATTATTTTATAACACATTGCTTATACATTTGTAAATTAATTTGCATTGAATATTGTTTTTTTAAGTATTTTTTAAGGTTTTCCTCAAATGAATAATTCAACACAATGCCTGAATGTATAAACTCGACTTTGGGACATCATTCCAGAGGCTGGGCGTCAGTCACCTGGGGGCTGAGAAGATATTTGTCATACAAAAATAAGATATTTCCATCCAATATTTTTGTGAGTTGATGATAACAACCAATTGTTTGTCCTATCTAAAACAAATCAATCAATGAAAATGATACACAATATACTCATCTAACTAAATAATATGGTTGTGGTGGAAATGACAAGGTGTGGTGGAAAAGACATCTATGTAAAAAAATAATTTATGAAAACAATATTTTATTCTAAACATTTTGAACAACAACCATTGTAAAACATTTAAATAATTTATGAAAAAGTAAGATTCCAAAAGTGGGCAGAGCTCAAGGAAGTAGGCCAGTGTTTTTGAGACATGAGCCCAGATTGCAGAGGGGGTCATCCGCATAGAAGAGCTCAGTGAGAAAAGGGAAACGGTGTCATTTGTGGTACGTCCAACACAACACAGTGGAGGGTCACCTGCATGTGAGAATCACCAAAATGAACTGCCTGGATCTCACTGGTGTATTTACACAGCTAGTTCTCTCAGTGGCACAACTTTGGATTTAGAACTGGGGGGGAAATAATGATTATAATTTGTTTTACCCAGTCGGATAAACACTCCAAACATCCTACCCGACCACTCGGAGGCATCTGCATGGTCCTAAAGCACACGGTTGCCTCATTCTGTATCACATTCAAATGATTAAACTGGAGGGGACAAAAATGCAATTTCAGAATGTGAGGGGGACACGTCCCCCCTCGTCCCCTGTGAAAGTTGCGCCCCTGAATTCTCTGCAAAGTCAATATCCACAATGATCTCCTCTTTCTCCAGATTCTCTTTTAATTATCTCAGTTTTGGAGTATTGGTGTAGAATGTTGTACACGTGTTTCCCCAACTTCTCTTTCAATCCTGTGGAGAAGTCCTCCAATAGAATTTGCAGTGCCACACACCTTTTCTTTTACTGTCAAATGTACAGTGAACTTCTCCATGGTTCCCTCTTTGTTTTTCATCTCTCTCTCTTCAGATTTGTTTTTCCACTCAAACCACCATGTCTGCTCACCAGCATCAAAGTCAGATGTTTTAAGTGTTTTGACTTGACAAAGGGAGCACTCTGTATACATGCACTCTTTCTTCAGGTTCTCACAGCATAAAGACTCAACTAGGTTCTCAAAGCCCAACGACTCAATAAGGTTCTCACAGCACAAAGACTCAACTAGGTTCTCACAGCACAAAGACTCAATAAGGTTCTCACAACACAATGACTCACTAAGGTTCTCACAGCACAAAGACTCAATAAGGTTCTCACAGCACAAAGACTCAACTAGGTTCTCACAGCACAAAGACTCAATAAGGTTCTCACAACACAACGACTCACTAAGGTTCTCACAGCACAAAGACTCAATAAGGTTCTCACAACACAAAGACTCAATAAGGTTCTCACAACACGAAGACTCAATAAGGTTCTCACAACACAAAGACTCAATAAGGTTCTCACAACACAAAGACTCAATAAGGTTCTCACAGCACAAAGACTCAATAAGGTTCTCACAACACAAAGACTCAATAAGGTTCTCACAGCACAAAGACTCAATAAGGTTCTCACAACACAAAGACTCAATAAGGTTCTCACAGCACAAAGACTCAATAAGGTTCTCACAACACAAAGACTCAATAAGGTTCTCACAGCACAAAGACTCAATAAGGTTCTCAGAGCACAAAGACTCAATAAGGTTCTCACAGCACAAATACTCAATAAGGTTCTCACAGCACAAAGACTCAATAAGGTTCTCACAACACAAAGACTCAATAAGGTTCTCACAGCACAAAGACTCAATAAGGTTCTCACAGCACAAAGACTCAATAAGGTTCTCACAGCACAAAGACTCAATAAGGTTCTCACAACACAAAGACTCTATAAGGTTCTCACAACACAAAGACTCAATAAGGTTCTCACAGCACAAAGACTCAATAAGGTTCTCACAACACAAAGACTCAATAAGGTTCTCACAGCACAAAGACTCAATAAGGTTCTCACAACACAAAGTCTCAACTAGGTTCTCATTGTTGCTGCAGCTGATCACTTTGTGATGCTGTAGTTTGTCCACCATGTACTGGATATTGGTGTGGGTTTTGCAGAGTCATGTGTCCCTATCCTGGACTGTTGGCTTGACAACCAAAAAAGGACGTCTTTTAAATAATTCATAGTAGGACATTTTAATCTCTGAATATTCCCTCTTAATATCCTGATAAAGGTTCTGAATTTTGCCATTTTAGAAGCTCTTCTGCTTTTTCTTCTTGTACCTCGTTAGTGTTTCCTTTTCCCCTGTTGTTGCTCTGCTGTTGTCATCACGTTCATACAATCTAGTGATTTTCTCTTCTGTGGCTGTGCTAATTATGTTACACTGATTTTTTTCGGGAGTATTTAAGTCTTGTTGGCCTGTTTTCATTTACTCTCAATGCTTTTGCTGAAAATCCAAAGTCTTTGTTTGCAGCTTTGACCAGGCCATACTTTCTCAGGATGTTGCCTCTGAGAAATGTTGAAGCCACTTGCTTGTCCTTGGCACTGGACATTTATTTATACTTTTGCTTTAACTCTGCAATGATTGCATTTTGAAACGATAAAATCCTTCTCAAGTTATTCAGAGTTTCTTTTTCTGTTGTGTCTTTGGGGAATCTGGTCTCTCCATTTTCTGTTGTGTCTTTGGGGAATCTGGTCTCTCCATTTTCTGTTGTGTCTTTGGGGAATCTGGTCTCTCCATTTTCTGTTGTGTCTTTGGGGAATCTGGTCTCTCCATTTTCTGTTGTGTCTTTGGGGAATCTGGTCTCTCCATTTTCTGTTGTGTCTTTGGGGAATCTGGTCTCTCCATTTTCTGTTGTGTCTTTGGGGAATCTGGTCTCTCCATTTTCTTCATCAGTTGATCACACCTTTTTTAGTATTTCTCACATTTCTGTTAAGCTTTTTCAAGTTTGACGTTTGTCATGAAAATATGTTTTTGAGCGACCTCTTCCAACCTTTTTCCTTCCAGCAAGTATTCGACTTCTCAATCCTGTTGCAGATGATGAGGAAGGGGTATCAGGGCAGGTAAGTTAGGGGCAGGTAAGTTAGGGGCAGGTAAGTTAGGGGCAGGTATGATGGCCTCATGTTCTGGCTGCAAGTCATCTGGTGACTGAGGTGATGTGTTGCCTGATAGGTAGGTCTCCATTGTAACGGTTCTCTTTAAAGTCTGTCTTCTATTCCGTTGGTTACATTTCCATTGCCATCTCTTGTTTCTTTGTTCTCGCTATTACACACCACCAACTAACATACAGCGGGGAGAACAACTGCCGATTTTGCAGGTTTTCCTACGTACAAAGCATGTAGAGGTCTGTAATTTTTATCATAGGTACACTTCAACTGTGAGAGACGGAACCTAAAACAAAAATCCAGAAAACCACATTGTATGATTTTTAAGTAATTAATTTGCATTTTATTGCATGACATAAGTATATGATCACCTACCAACCAGTAAGAATTCCGGCTCTCACAGACCTGTTAGTTTTTCTTTAAGAAGCCCTCCTGTTCTCCACTCATTACCTGTATTAACTGCACCTGTTTGAACTTGTTACCTGTATAAACAGACTCCAATCAAACAGACTCCAACCTCTCCACAATGGCCAAGACCAGAGAGCTATATAACACTATTACATACCACCAACTATATACCACTATTACATACCACCATCTATATACCACTATTACACACCACCATCTATATACCACTATTACACACCACCATCTATATACCACTATTACATACCACCATCTATATACCACTATTACACACCACCATCTATATACCACTATTACATACCACCATCTCTATACCACTATTATATACCACTACTACATACCACCAACTAACATCTATATACCACTATTACACACCACCATCTATATACCACTACTACATACCACCAACTAACATCTATATACCACTATTATATACCACTATTACATACCACCAACTATATACCACTATTACATACCACCAACTAACATCTATATACCACTATTATATACCACTATTACACACCACCATCTATATACCACTACTACACACCACCATCTATATACCACTATTACACACCACCATCTATATACCACTATTACACACCACCATCTATATACCACTACTACACACCACCATCTATATACCACTATTACACACCACCATCTATATACCACTATTACATACCACCATCTATATACCACTATTACATACCACCATCTATATACCACTACTACACACCACCATCTATATACCACTATTACATACCACCATCTATATACCACTATTACATACCACCATCTATATACCACTATTACACACCACCATCTATATACCACTATTACATACCACCATCTATATACCACTATTACACACCACCATCTATATACCACTATTACATACCACCATCTCTATACCACTATTATATACCACTACTACATACCACCAACTAACATCTATATACCACTATTATATACCACTATTACATACCACCAACTATATACCACTATTACACACCACCAACTATATACCACTATTACACACCACCATCTATATACCACTATTACATACCACCAACTATATACCACTATTACACACCACCATCTATATACCACTATTACATACCACCAACTATATACCACTATTACACACCACAATCTATATACCACTACTACACACCACCATCTATATACCACTATTACACACCACCATCTATATACCACTATTACATACCACCATCTATATACCACTATTACACACCACCATCTATATACCACTATTACACACCACCATCTATATACCACTATTACACACCACCATCTATATACCACTATTACATACCACCATCTACATACCACTATTACATACCACCATCTATATACCACTATTACACACCACCATCTATATACCACTATCACATACCACCATCTATATACCACTATTACACACCACCATCTATATACCACTATTACACACCACCATCTATATACCACTATTACACACCACCATCTATATACCACTATTACACACCACCATCTATATACCACTATTACATACCACCATCTACATACCACTATTACATACCACAATCTATATACCACTATTACATACCACCATCTATATACCACTATTACATACCACCATCTAACATCTATATACCACTATTACATACCATCATCTATATACCACTATTACACACCACCATCTATATACCACTATTACATATCACCATCTATATACCACTATTACACACCACCATCTATATACCACTATTACACACCACCATCTATATACCACTATTACATACCACCATCTATATACCACTATTACATACCACCATCTATATACCACTACTACACACCACCATCTATATACCACTATTACACACCACCATCTATATACCACTATTACATACCACCATCTATATACCACTATTACACACCACCATCTATATACCACTATTACACACCACCATCTATATACCACTATTACATACCACCATCTATATACCACTATTACATACCACCATCTATATACCACTACTACACACCACCATCTATATACCACTATTACATACCACCATCTATATACCACTATTACATACCACCATCTATATACCACTATTACACACCACCATCTATATACCACTATTACATACCACCATCTATATACCACTATTACACACCACCATCTATATACCACTATTACATACCACCATCTCTATACCACTATTATATACCACTACTACATACCACCAACTAACATCTATATACCACTATTATATACCACTATTACATACCACCAACTATATACCACTATTACACACCACCAACTATATACCACTATTACACACCACCATCTATATACCACTATTACATACCACCAACTATATACCACTATTACACACCACCATCTATATACCACTACTACACACCACCATCTATATACCACTATTACACACCACCATCTATATACCACTATTACATACCACCATCTATATACCACTATTACATACCACCATCTATATACCACTATTACACACCACCATCTATATACCACTATTACACACCACCATCTATATACCACTATTACACACCACCATCTATATACCACTATTACATACCACCATCTACATACCACTATTACATACCACCATCTATATACCACTATTACACACCACCATCTATATACCACTATCACATACCACCATCTATATACCACTATTACACACCACCATCTATATACCACTATTACACACCACCATCTATATACCACTATTACACACCACCATCTATATACCACTATTACACACCACCATCTATATACCACTATTACATACCACCATCTACATACCACTATTACATACCACCATCTATATACCACTATTACATACCACCATCTATATACCACTATTACATACCACCATCTAACATCTATATACCACTATTACATACCATCATCTATATACCACTATTACACACCACCATCTATATACCACTATTACATATCACCATCTATATACCACTATTACACACCACCATCTATATACCACTATTACACACCACCATCTATATACCACTATTACATACCACCATCTATATACCACTATTACACACCACCATCTATATACCACTATTACATACCACCATCTATATACCACTATTACATACCACCATCTATATACCACTATTACACACCACCATCTATATACCACTATTACACACCACCATCTATATACCACTATTACATACCACCATCTATATACCACTATCACATACCACCATCTATATACCACTATTACATACCACCATCTATATACCACTATTACACACCACCATCTATATACCACTATTACATACCACCATCTATATACCACTATTACACACCACCATCTATATACCACTATTACATACCACCATCTATATACCACTATTACATACCACCATCTATATACCACTATTACATACCACCATCTATATACCACTATTACATACCACCATCTATATACCACTATTACATACCACCATCTATATACCACTATTACACACCACCATCTATATACCACTATTACACACCACCATCTATATACCACTATTACATACCACCATCTATATACCACTATTACATACCACCATCTATATACCACTATTACACACCACCAACTATATACCACTATTACACACCACCATCTATATACCACTATTACACACCACCATCTATATACCACTATTACATACCACCATCTATATACCACTATTACATACCACCATCTATATACCACTATTACATAATAAAACCACCATCTATATACCACTATTACATACCACCAACTATATACCACTATTACACACCACCATCTATATACCACTATTACATACCACCATCTATATACCACTATTACATACCACCATCTATATACCACTATTACATACCACCATCTATATACCACTATTACACACCACCAACCACCATCTATATACCACTATTACACACCACCATCTATATACCACTATTACACACCACCATCTATATACCACTATTACATACCACCATCTATATACCACTATTACATACCACCATCTATATACCACTATTACACACCACCATCTATATACCACTATTACACACCACCAACCACCATCTATATACCACTATTACATACCACCATCTCTATACCACTATTACATACCACCATCTATATACCACTATTACATACCACCAACTAACATCTACAGTATATACCACTATTACACACCACCATCTATATACCACTATTACATACCACCATCTATATACCACTATTACATACCACCATCTATATACCACTATTACATACCACCATCTATATACCACTATTACATACCACCATCTATATACCATTATTACACACCACCATCTATATACCACTATTACACACCACCATCTATATACCACTATTACACACCACCATCTATATACCACTATTACACACCACCATCTATATACCACTATTACATACCACCATCTATATACCACTATTTAACACCACCATCTATATACCACTATTACACACCACCATCTATATACCACTATTACATACCACCATCTATATACCACTATTACATACCACCATCTATATACCACTATTACATACCACCATCTATATACCACTATTACATACCACCAACTATATACCACTATTACACACCACCATCTATATACCACTATTTAACACCACCATCTATATACCACTATTACACACCACCATCTATATACCACTATTACATACCACCATCTATATACCACTATTACATACCACCATCTATATACCACTATTACACACCACCAACTATATACCACTATTACATACCACCATCTATATACCACTATTACACACCACCATCTATATACCACTATTACACACCACCATCTATATACCACTATTACATACCACCATCTATATACCACTATTACACACCACCATCTATATACCACTATTACACACCACCATCTATATACCACTATTACATACCACCATCTAACATCTATATACCACTATTACACACCACCATCTATATACCACTATTACATACCACCATCTATATACCACTATTACACACCACCATCTATATACCACTATTACACACCACCATCTATATACCACTATTACACACCACCATCTATATACCACTATTACACACCACCATCTATATACCACTATTACACACCACCATCTATATACCACTATTACACACCACCATCTATATACCACTATTACATACCACCATCTAACATCTATATACCACTATTACACACCACCATCTATATACCACTATTACACACCACCATCTATATACCACTATTACATACCACCATCTAACACCTATATACCACTATTACACACCACCATCTATATACCACTATTACATACCACCATCTATATACCACTATTACACACCACCATCTATATACCACTATTACACACCACCATCTATATACCACTATTACACACCACCATCTATATACCACTATTACATACCACCATCTACATACCACTATTACATACCACCATCTATATACCACTATTACATACCACCATCTATATACCACTATTACATACCACCATCTAACATCTATATACCACTATTACATACCATCATCTATATACCACTATTACACACCACCATCTATATACCACTATTACATATCACCATCTATATACCACTATTACACACCACCATCTATATACCACTATTACACACCACCATCTATATACCACTATTACATACCACCATCTATATACCACTATTACACACCACCATCTATATACCACTATTACATACCACCATCTATATACCACTATTACATACCACCATCTATATACCACTATTACACACCACCATCTATATACCACTATTACACACCACCATCTATATACCACTATTACATACCACCATCTATATACCACTATCACATACCACCATCTATATACCACTATTACATACCACCATCTATATACCACTATTACACACCACCATCTATATACCACTATTATATACCACCATCTATATACCACTATTACACACCACCATCTATATACCACTATTACATACCACCATCTATATACCACTATTACATACCACCATCTATATACCACTATTACATACCACCATCTATATACCACTATTACATACCACCATCTATATACCACTATTACATACCACCATCTATATACCACTATTACACACCACCATCTATATACCACTATTACACACCACCATCTATATACCACTATTACATACCACCATCTATATACCACTATTACATACCACCATCTATATACCACTATTACACACCACCAACTATATACCACTATTACACACCACCATCTATATACCACTATTACACACCACCATCTATATACCACTATTACATACCACCATCTATATACCACTATTACATACCACCATCTATATACCACTATTACATAATAAAACCACCATCTATATACCACTATTACATACCACCAACTATATACCACTATTACACACCACCATCTATATACCACTATTACATACCACCATCTATATACCACTATTACATACCACCATCTATATACCACTATTACATACCACCATCTATATACCACTATTACACACCACCAACCACCATCTATATACCACTATTACACACCACCATCTATATACCACTATTACACACCACCATCTATATACCACTATTACATACCACCATCTATATACCACTATTACATACCACCATCTATATACCACTATTACACACCACCATCTATATACCACTATTACACACCACCAACCACCATCTATATACCACTATTACATACCACCATCTCTATACCACTATTACATACCACCATCTATATACCACTATTACATACCACCAACTAACATCTACAGTATATACCACTATTACACACCACCATCTATATACCACTATTACATACCACCATCTATATACCACTATTACATACCACCATCTATATACCACTATTACATACCACCATCTATATACCACTATTACATACCACCATCTATATACCATTATTACACACCACCATCTATATACCACTATTACACACCACCATCTATATACCACTATTACACACCACCATCTATATACCACTATTACACACCACCATCTATATACCACTATTACATACCACCATCTATATACCACTATTTAACACCACCATCTATATACCACTATTACACACCACCATCTATATACCACTATTACATACCACCATCTATATACCACTATTACATACCACCATCTATATACCACTATTACATACCACCATCTATATACCACTATTACATACCACCAACTATATACCACTATTACACACCACCATCTATATACCACTATTTAACACCACCATCTATATACCACTATTACACACCACCATCTATATACCACTATTACATACCACCATCTATATACCACTATTACATACCACCATCTATATACCACTATTACACACCACCAACTATATACCACTATTACATACCACCATCTATATACCACTATTACACACCACCATCTATATACCACTATTACACACCACCATCTATATACCACTATTACATACCACCATCTATATACCACTATTACACACCACCATCTATATACCACTATTACACACCACCATCTATATACCACTATTACATACCACCATCTAACATCTATATACCACTATTACACACCACCATCTATATACCACTATTACATACCACCATCTATATACCACTATTACACACCACCATCTATATACCACTATTACACACCACCATCTATATACCACTATTACACACCACCATCTATATACCACTATTACACACCACCATCTATATACCACTATTACACACCACCATCTATATACCACTATTACACACCACCATCTATATACCACTATTACATACCACCATCTAACATCTATATACCACTATTACATACCACCATCTATATACCACTATTACACACCACCATCTATATACCACTATTACATACCACCATCTCTATACCACTATTACATACCACCATCTCTATACCACTATTATATACCACTACTACATACCACCATCTATATACCACTATTACATAATAAAACCACCACCCCTTTCCACTACGTTGAACCTTAACTCATCCGACACCAAGCTGACAACCTTGAAGGACGGGACTCTTTCGTTCAACATACCTTGTAACTCTTCTGCAGTACAATCTCGTACACCCAAGTACTTCTCTACAGCTGCCACCACAACATCTATTCTGTGGTACTGGTGATAACCATGGCAATGATTTCTTAGAATTCTCTGTGATTTATAATCCATTTCTGTCGTACAGGTGATAACCATAGTAATGAATTCTAAGAAGCCAACCTGACAAGCACAAATTCATATTACTCCGTATTGGCCTAGGTCTGCTGTCCACCCTTGACCCATCATCCTCTACTCTCTTAATTTGCTAAGCCTACAACACCTTCTGTTCTGCTCTGACCCTGGCAACCTCAACCTGTCTCTCTCACACCGGACACGTCTGATTCCCAGTAATATGGGTACTCACACAATTGACAAACACAGTTTCACACTATTTTGTCCCGTGCACTCCTGCACACTTCTCTCATCTTCCTCCTACACACTGCTACAACATGATCATGAGCTTGGCATCTGAAACACCTGACTGGGTTCAGCACAAAAGCTCTCACGGGATAACTTCTTATGGCTGCAAGCCCGAGGTCGGTACACCTATGACAACATCCAGCTCAAAGTGCAGGGCGCGAAATTCAAATTTTTTTTTTTTTTTAATATTTAACTTTCACACATTAACAAGTCCAAGACACCAAATGAAAGATACAGATCTTGTGAATAAAGCCACCATTTCAGATTTTTAAAATGTTTTACAGGGAAGACAAAATATGTAAATCTATTAGCTAACCACGTTAGCAAAAGACACCACTTTTCTAACTCCATCAGTTTCTTACTCCATCAGGTGCTATCACCAATTCGGCCAAATAAAGATATTGATAGCCACTAACCAAGAAAAAACCTCATCAGATGACAGTCTGATAACATATTTATTGTATAGGATAGATTTTGTTAGAAAAATGTGCATATTTCAGGTAGAAATCATAGTTTACAATTGCACCCACCATCACAACTCAACTAGAATAAATACAGAGAGCAACGTGTATTACCTAATTACTAATCATAAAACATTTCTTAAAAATACACAGCTCACAGCAATGGAAAGACACAGATCTTGTGAATTCAGACAATATTTCAGATGTTCTAAGTGTTTTACTGCGAAAACACAATAAATCGTTATATTAGCATACCACATGTGCAAACGTTACCCGAGCATTGATTCAAGCCAAAGAGAGCGATAACGTAATCATCGCCAAAATGTATTAATTTTTTCACTAACCTTCTCAGAATTCTTCCGATGACACTCCTGTAACATCATATTACAACATACATATAGAGTTTGTTCGAAAATGTGCATATTTAGCCACAAAAAACCGTGGTTATACAATGACAATACTAGCAAAACTAGCCTGAAAATGTCGGGCGCCATTTTGGACAGTGATCTGGCGTAATGAATAACTAATCGTAAACTTGACTAAAAAATATAGGGTGGACAGCAATCGAAAGACAAATTAGTTCTTAATGCAATCGCTGAATTACATTTCTAAAATTATCCTTACTGTGCAATACAGGGTTCGCCAAGCGAAGCTATACCAAAAAAAATGGCGGAATATGCGTTTAACATTTTTCGACAGAACAACGATTTATCATCTTAAATATTTCTTACTATGAGGTGATCTTCCATCAGAATCTTGGGCAATGTATCCTTTCTTGGGTCTAATCTTCTTTTGGTCGAAAGATGTCCTCTTGTCCGTCGAAATGCCCACTAACGTTCGACCGGGACCCCGAAACGTGCCCGGCGCTTCAAAGTGCATCACAAAGCAATGCCTCAAAATCGCACTAAACGGATATAAATTGCTATAAAACGGTTTAAATTAACTACCTTATGATGTTTTTAACACCTATAACGAGTAAAAACATGACCGGCGATATATTACTGGCTAAACAACAGCTTGGAAAGAGAGCAGGTCCGACGTCCATCGTGCGTCAGGCGCAGGGAGCAAAAGAACGGTACATCCGGTCTTTGGCCTTTTATACAGGCCCTGATTGCGCAATCGACTCCATTCAAATTGTCACCTCTTACTGACATCTAGAGGAAGGCGTGGGCAGTGTTTGTATCCTCATAGCATTTACAGGGACTTTAAAACTGACCTGGGACCAGAGTCCAAGATTTCTGAAATCTCACTCCATATCAGGAAAAGTGCTGTAGAATGAGTTCTGTTCCACTCAGAGACATAATTCAAACGGCTATAGAAACTAGAGAGTGTTTTCTATCCAATAATAACAATAATATGCATATTGTACGAGCAAGAATTGAGTACGAGGCCGTTTGAAATGGGCACCTTTAATCAGAGCTACTCAATACTGCCCCTGCAGCCATAAAAAGATAAGTGACATAAACAAACATTACTTCATCAGGTAAAGACCACGCTTCAAAATTCAAAAGGACAGACAATGTGTTCTCAGTTTCACCTCGCTTGCCACTGGGTATTCGTCGCACCAAACGGCGGTCTTCGTAGACACAGGGAATCTTACATTTCAGTTGCTCCACCCCAGCACCTCCACCCCAGCAATCACTCCTCTCAAATGCGCCCTCTTCCTGAGAGCAAAATAAGTCACAGGACTTGTCCCGAGGCCTGTAAAATCATCAAACGTCCCCTTCGAGCTACCTTCACTGATTTAACATTACCCACATTGTTTTCTACCCAGCTTGAGACTACATATAGTCAGCCAAAAGGAAGTGATCCACTTTATCCAAAAATGTCACTCCCACTGGGCTGTAACCGTCCTTTATGTGACCGTAGGGGAGAGGCTCTGACTCAGAGGTCTTCACCCCACCTGCCACCGCAGGTAATTCATCCTCCCTCTCGTCAGGTTAAATGTCTGAGTCATCAGAGACAGCAGAGTACGGTTTGGACTTGGTGCCCTTTTTCCCACAACACACATCTTTGCTCTGCACTGGGCTCTTCTCCTTCTTCCTCTCTGTCCATAACCACGTCTGCCCAATCACCACGCTCATGCAACGCCTTCATCCGCTGAATTGTTTTCAGAACACGCAATGATGGTCTTTCTCCAATACCCACCTTCTGTTCCTTAGCTCAATTTAGTGGTCTGGCTATCTCTGGCCTCTCCACGCTCAAAACCTGGACTACTCTGCATCTGAGACCATGCCATCTAGCTCAGCCAATAGATTTAAAGTAATACAACCGATTAACCAATCAGCTGCTGAGGTTTGAGTATGGAAAAACAACATCATTTGAATGCATCCTATCTGGTGTAAGTGACAACACATATATCTTTTATCTGTTAGAAATGTTTCACAATTGTATTTGCACAAAGAAACAAACAACTTCTTCAATCCATGTGTGGATAATATGACTAGGAGAGAAAAAACAATACAACATAATTCAACTGAAGGACAAGCCATTCCACACAAAAACAACTTGAGTCTTTGTTGCTGCTAACGGTCCAACCCATCAGACAACAACATGGACCTGCAGACCACAGTCTTTGTTGCTGCTAACGGTCCAACCCATCAGACAACAACATGGACCTGCAGACCACAGTCTTTGTTGCTGCTAACGGTCCAACCCATCAGACAACAACATGGACCTGCAGTTCACAGTCTTTGTTGCTGCTAACGGTCCAACCCATCAGACAACATGGACCTGCAGACCACAGTCTTTGTTGCTGCTAACGGTCCAACCCATCAGACAACATGGACCTGGAGACCACAGTCTTTGTTGCTGCTAAACGGTCCAACCCATCAGACAACAACATGGACCTGCAGTCCACAGTCTTTGTTGCTGCTAACGGTCCAACCCATCAGACAACAACATGGACCTGCAGTCCACAGTCTTTGTTGCTGCTAACGGTCCAACCCATCAGACAACAACATGGACCTGCAGTCCACAGTCTTTGTTGCTGCTAACGGTCCAACCCATCAGACAACAACATGGACCTGCAGACCACAGTCTTTGTTGCTGCTAACGGTCCAACCCATCAGACAACAACATGGACCTGCAGTCCACAGTCTTTGTTGCTGCTAACGGTCCAACCCATCAGACAACAACATGGACCTGCAGTCCACAGTCTTTGTTGCTGCTAATGGTCCAACCCATCAGACAACAACATGGACCTGCAGTCCATACAGAGAAACAACCAGATGATACGACTAGAGGTTACACAACCACCATGAAAACCCAGACACACTGACACCAATGTGCACGTAATACATCCCAAATGCACCCTATTCCCTATATAGTGCACTACTTTACACCAGAGCCCTATGGCACCCTATTCCCTATGTAGTGCACTACTTTAGACCAGATCCCTATGGCTCCCTATACCCTATGTAGTGCACTACTTTACACCAGATCCCTATGGCTCCCTATACCCTATGTAGTGCACTACTTTACACCAGAGCCCTATGGCTCCCTATACCCTATGTAGTGCACTACTTTACACCAGAGCCCTATGGCACCCTATTCCCTATGTAGTGCACTACTTTACACCAGAGCCCTATGGCTCCCTATACCCTATGTAGTGCACTACTTTACACCAGAGCCCTATGGCACCCTATTCCCTATATATAGTGCACTACTTTACACCAGAGCCCTATGGCACCCTATTCCCTATGTAGTGCACTACTTTAGACCAGAGCCCTATGGCACCCTATTCCCTATATATAGTGCACTACATTAGACCAGAGCCCTATGGCACCCTATTCCCTATATAGTGCACTACATTAGACCAGAGCCCTATGGGGTAGTACACGACATAGTGAATCGGCTGCCCTTTGGTGGTCACCACAGATTCAAAAGACACACCAACGTCACTGTGGTGTAGAAGACTTGAGCGATGGATACAATGATTCTGTCAGTTTGTTAATGAAGTAGGATATACATAGAATATACATGGGGTCAGATAGAATCATGGACAATACCATCATTCTAACTTTACTGGGGGGGTCAGATAGGATCATGGACAATAGCATCATTCTAACTTTACTGGGGGGGTCAGATAGGATCATGGACAATACCATCATTCTTGCTTTACTGGGGGGGTCAGATGTGGTAGGCAATGAAAAACCCAATAGATAGATCACGGACACGAACTGAAGCTCACAAATGCACAAGTCGCGCATGAACACACACACAACGAAATGACTTATTCATGATTCACAAACACACACACACACACACGTATATGCTGGCACGCACACACACACACACACACACACACACACACACACACACACACACACACACACACACACACACACACACACACACACACACACACACACACACACACACACACACACACACACACACACACAGAGACACACACACACACACAAAGTCCTTACACAGAAGAACCATAGATGGCTCATCAGTGATGGCTGGTTCATACATAGGCAACCCACATAGTGTATTCTCCATACATTGACTATCATCAGTGATGGCTGGTTCATACATAGGCAACCCACATAGTGTATTCTCCATACATTGACTAGCTGTCACCACCATCAGTCTGTGCATGTTGAACTACATGTTTAATGAGATATCTAGTCTCTCATACAGAATGGCCAACAATGAAACTGCTATTTAAAAAAAAACAAATGTTACCTTAATTTAACTAGGCAAGTCAGTCATTTACAATGACAGCCTACCGGGGAACAGTGGGAAAACTGCCTTGTTCAGGGGCAGAACGACAGATGTTTACCTTGTCAGCTCGGGGATTTGACCTAGCAACCGTTCAGTTACTGGCCCAACACTCTAACCGCTAGGCTACCTGCCACCCCACTTACATAGTCAGTAAGGATATCTATGTTTTTATAGGATAACAGACAAGAACAGCATGTGAGTTCATATATACCCAACGAAATCACCCTCTTCTAACATACACAGAACAAAAACATACTGAACGACAAATGTACTGAACAACAAATATTCTGAATAAAAAAATATTCTGAACAAAAATATACTGAACAAAAATATACTGAACAAAAATATACTGAACAAAAATATACTGAACAAAAACATACTGAAAAACAAATATTCTGAACAAAAACATACTGAAAAACAAATATTCTGAACCAAAACATTCTGAACAACAAATATTCTGAACCAAAACATTCTGAACAAAAATATATAATGCACAAAAATATATACTGAACAAAAATATTCTGAACGAAAATATTCTGAACAAAAATATTCTGAACAAAAAAATACTGGACAAAAATATGATCTGAACAAAAATATATACTAAAAAATATATACTGAACAAAAAATAAAATGAACAAATATTTACTGAACAAAAAGATAAACGCTACATTCAACAATATCAAAGCTTTGACTGGTAAAGTGTATATAATATCAAAGCTTTGACTGGTAAAGTGTATATAATATCAAAGCTTTGACTGGTAAAGTGTATATAAATATCCAAGTGAATGGTAAAGTGTATATAATATCAAAGCTGTGACTGGTAAAAGTGTATATAATATCAAAGAAACTTTGACTGGAAAGTGTATAATAATATCAAAGCTCTTGACTGGTAGTGTATATTAATATCCAAAGCTTTGACTAGTAAAGTGTATACTAATATCAAAGCTTTGACTGGTAAAGTGTATATAATATCAAAGCTTTGACTGGTAAAGTGTATATAATATCAAAGCTTTTGACTGGTAAAGTGTATATAAATATCAAAGCTTTACTGGTAAAGTGTATACAATATCAAAAGCTTTGACCTGGTAAAGTGTATATAATATCCAAAGCTTTGGACTGGTAAAGTGATATCAATATCAAAGGCTGGTAAGGTATTAACAATATCAAGCTTTGACTGCTAAAGTGTATACTAATATCAAAGCTTTGACTGGTAAAGTGGATATAAAGTATACAAAGCTTTTGACCTGGAAAGTGTATATAATATCAAGCTTCTTGACTGGTAAAGTGTATCATAATATCAAAGCTTTGACGGGTAAGTGTATAATATCAAAGCTTGACTGGTAAAGTGTTATATAATATCAAAGCTTTGACTGGTAAAGTGTATATAATATCAAAGCTTTGAACCTGGTAAAGTCGTAATATAATATCAAAGCTTTGACTGGTAAAGGTGTATAAATATCAAAGCTTGGACTGGTAAGTGTATATAATATCAAAGCTTTGACTGGTAAAGTGTATATAATATCAAAGCTCACTTCGACTGGTAAAGTGTATATAATATCAAAGCTTTGACTGGTAAAGTGTATATAATATCAAAGCTTTGACTGGTAAAGTGTATATAATATCAAAGCTTTGACTGGTAAAGTGTATACAATATCAAAGATTTGACTGCTAAAGTGTATATAATATCAAAGCTTTGACTGGTAAAGTGTATATAAAGTGTATACAATATCAAAGCTTTGACTGGTAAAGTGTATATAATATCAAAGCTTTGACTGGTAAAGTGTATATAATATCAAAGCTTTGACTGGTAAAGTGTATATAATATCAAAGCTTTGACTGGTAAAGTGTATATAATATCAAAGCTTTGACTGGTAAAGTGTATATAATATCAAAGCTTTGACTGGTAAAGTGTATATAATATCAAAGCTTTGACTGGTAAAGTGTATATAATATCAAAGCTTTGACTAGTAAAGTGTATATAATATCAAAGCTTTGACTGGTAAAGTGTATATAATATCAAAGCTTTGACTGGTAAAGTGTATATAATATCAAAGCTTTGACTGGTAAAGTGTATATAATATCAAAGCTTTGACTGGTAAAGTGTATACAATATCAAAGCTTTGACTGGTAAAGTGTATATAATATCAAAGCTTTGACTGGTAAAGTGTATATAATATCAAAGCTTTGACTGGTAAAGTGTATACAATATCAAAGATTTGACTGCTAAAGTGTATATAATATCAAAGCTTTGACTGGTAAAGTGTATATAAAGTGTATACAATATCAAAGCTTTGA
>NW_024059043.1:17500-42128 GCF_016432855.1 Salvelinus namaycush | reverse complement strand
CTCTCCCCTCTAACAGGCTGACACAGACAATGACCTGTAACCCTCCCCTCTCCTCTCTAACAGGCTGACACAGACAAAGACCTGTAACCCTCCTCTCTAACAGGCTGACACAGACAATGACCTGTAACCCTCCCTCTCCTCTCTAACAGGCTGACACAGACAATGACCTGTAACCTCCCCTCTCCTCTCTAACAGGCTGACACAGACAATGACCTGTAACCCTCCCCTCTCCTCTCTAACAGGCTGACACAGACAATGACCTGTAACCCTCCCCTCTCCTCTCTAACAGGCTGACACAGACAATGACCTGTAACCCTCCCCTCTCCTCTCTAACAGGCTGACACAGACAATGACCTGTAACCCTCCTCTCTCCTCTCTAACAGGATGACACAGACAATGACCTGTAACCCTCCCCTCTCCTCTCTAACAGGCTGACCTGTAACCCTCCCCTCTAACAGGCTGACACAGACAATGACCTGTAACCCTCCTCTCTAACAGGCTGACACAGACAATGACCTGTAACCCTCCCCTCTCCTCTCTAACAGGCTGACACAGACAATGACCTGTAACCCTCCCTCTCCTCTCTAACAGGCTGACACAGACAATGACCTGTAACCCTCCCCTCTCCTCTCTAACAGGCTGACACAGACAATGACCTGTAACCCTCCTCTCTCCTCTCTAACAGGCTGACATAGACAATGACCTGTAACCCTCCCCTCTCCTCTCTAACAGGCTGACCTGTAACCCTCCCCTCTAACAGGCTGACACAGACAATGACCTGTAACCCTCCTCTCTAACAGGCTGACACAGACAATGACCTGTAACCCTCCCCTCTCCTCTCCAACAGGCTGACACAGACAATGACCTGTAACCCTCCCCTCTCCTCTCTAACAGGCTTACACAGACAATGACCTGTAACCCTCCCCTCTCCTCTCTAACAGGCTGACACAGACAATGACCTGTAACCATCCCCTCTCCTCTCTAACAGGCTGACACAGACAATGACCTGTAACCCTCCCCTCTCCTCTCTAACAGAGCTGATCACAGGACAATGACCTGTAACCCTCCCCTCTCCTCTTAAGCAGGCTGACACAGACAATGACCTGTAAACCCTGCTCCTCTCCTCTCTAACAGGCTGACACAGACAATTGACCTGTAACCCTCCCCTCTCCTCTCTAACAGGCTGACACAGACAATGACCTGTAACCCTCCCCTCTCCTCTCTAACAGGCTGACACAGACAATGACTGTAACCCTCTCTCTCTCTAACAGGCTGACACAGACAATGACCTGTAACCCTCTCTCTCCTCTCTAACAGCTGACACAGACAATGACCTGTAACCCTCTCCTCTAACAGGCTGACACAGACAATGACCTGTAACCCTCCCCCTCTCCTCTCTAACAGGCTGACACAGACAATGACCTGTAACCCTCCCCTCCTGCTCCTCTAACAGGCTGACACAGACAAGTGACCTGTAACCTCCACCTCTCCTCTCTAACAGGCTGACACAGACAATACCTGTACCCTCCCCTCTCCTCTCTAACAGCTGACACAGACAATACCTGTAACCTCCCTCTCTCCTCTAACAGGCTGACACAGACAATGACCTGTAACCTCTCTAACAGGCTGACACAGACAATGACCTGTAACCCTCCCCTCTCCTCTCTAACAGGCTGACACAGACAATGACCTGTAACCTCCCCTCTCCTCTCTAACAGGCTGACACAGACAATGACCTGTAACCCTCCTCTCTCCTCTCTAACAGGCTGACACAGACAATGACCTGTAACCCTCCTCTCTCCTCTCTAACAGGCTGACACAGACAATGACCTGTAACCCTCCTCTCTCCTCTCTAACAGGCTGACACAGACAATGACCTGTAACCCTGCTCTCTCCTCTCTAACAGGCTGACACAGACAATGACCTGTAACCCTCCCCTCTCCTCTCTAACAGGCTGACACAGACAATGACCTGTAACCCTCCTCTCTAACAGGCTGACACAGACAATGACCTGTAACCCTCCCTCTCTAACAGGCTGACACAGACAATGACCTTAACCCTCCTCTAACAGGCTGACACAGACAATGACCTGTAACCCTCCCCTCTCCTCTCTAACAGGCTGACACAGACAATGACCTGTAACCCTCCCCTCTCCTCTCTAACAGGCTGACACAGACAATGACCTGTAACCCTGCTCTCTCCTCTCTAACAGGCTGACACAGACAATGACCTGTAACCCTGCTCTCTCCTCTCTAACAGGCTGACACAGACAATGACCTGTAACCCTCCCCTCTCCTCTCTAACAGGCTGACACAGACAATGACCTGTAACCCTGCTCTCTCCCCTCTAACAGGCTGACACAGACAATGACCTGTAACCCTCCCCTCTCCTCTCTAACAGGCTGACACAGACAAAGACCTGTAACCCTCCTCTCTAACAGGCTGACACAGACAATGACCTGTAACCCTCCCCTCTCCCCTCTCCCCTCTAACAGGCTGACACTGACAATGACCTGTAACCCTCCCCTCTCCTCTCTAACAGGCTGACACAGACAATGACCTGTAACCCTACTCTCTCCTCTCTAACAGGCTGACACAGACAATGACCTGTAACCCTGCTCTCTCCTCTCTAACAGGCTGACACAGACAATGACCTGTAACCCTCCCCTCTCCTCTCTAACAGGCTGACACAGACAATGACCTGTAACCCTCCTCTCTAACATGCTGACACAGACAATGACCTGTAACCCTGCTCTCTCCTCTCTAACAGGCTGACACAGACAATGACCTGTAATCCTCCCCTCTCCTCTCTAACAGGCTGACACAGACAATGACCTGTAACCCTCCTCTCTAACAGGCTGACACAGACAATGACCTGTAACCCTCCCCTCTCCTCTCTAACAGGCTGACACAGACAATGACCTGTAACCCTCCCCTCTCCTCTCTAACAGGCTGACACAGACAATGACCTGTAACCCTCCCCTCTCCTCTCTAACAGGCTGACACAGACAATGACCTGTAACCCTCCCCTCTAACAGGCTGACACAGACAATGACCTGTAACCCTCCCCTCTAACAGGCTGACACAGACAATGACCTGTAACCCTCCCCTCTCCTCTCTAACAGGCTGACACAGACAATGACCTGTAACCCTCCTCTCTCCTCTCTAACAGGCTGACACAGACAATGACCTGTAACCCTCCCCTCTCCTCTCTAACAGCCTGACACAGACAATGACCTGTAACCCTCCCCTCTCCTCTCTAACAGGCTGACACAGACAATGACCTGTAACCCTCCCCTCTCCTCTCTAACAGGCTGACACAGACAATGACCTGTAACCCTCCCCTCCCCTCTCTAACAGGCTGACACAGACAATGACCTGTAACCCTCCCCTCTCCTCTCTAACAGGCTGACACAGACAATGACCTGTAACCCTCCTCTCTCCTCTCTAACAGGCTGACACAGACAATGACCTGTAACCCTGCTCTCTCCTCTCTAACAGGCTGACACAGACAATGACCTGTAACCCTCATCTCTCCTCTCTAACAGGCTGACACAGACAATGACCTGTAACCCTGCTCTCTCCTCTCTAACAGGCTGACACAGACAATGACCTGTAACCCTCCCCTCTAACAGGCTGACACAGACAATGACCTGTAACCCTCCCCTCTCCCCTCTAACAGGCTGACACAGACAATGACCTGTAACCCTCCTCTCTCCTCTCTAACAGGCTGACACAGACAATGACCTGTAACCCTGCTCTCTCCTCTCTAACAGGCTGACACAGACAATGACCTGTAACCCTCCCCTCTCCTCTCTAACAGGCTGACACAGACAATGACCTGTAACCCTGCTCTCTCCTCTCTAACAGGCTGACACAGACAATGACCTGTAACCCCTCCCCTCTCCTCTCTAACAGGCTGACACAGACAATGACCTGTAACCCTCCTCTCTCCTCTCTAACAGGCTGACACAGACAATGACCTGTAACCCTGCTCTCTCCTCTCTAACAAGCTGACACAGACAATGACCTGTAACCCTCCCCTCTCCTCTCTAACAGGCTGACACAGACAATGACCTGTAACCCTGCTCTCTCCCCTCTAACAGGCTGACACAGACAATGACCTGTAACCCTCCCCTCTCCTCTCTAACAGGCTGACACAGACAAAGACCTGTAACCCTCCTCTCTAACAGGCTGACACAGACAATGACCTGTAACCCTCCCCTCTCCCCTCTAACAGGCTGACACAGACAATGACCTGTAATCCTCCCCTCTCCTCTCTAACAGGCTGACACAGACAATGACCTGTAACCCTGCTCTCTCCCCTCTAACAGGCTGACACAGACAAAGACCTGTAACCCTCCTCTCTAACAGGCTGACACAGACAATGACCTGTAACCCTCCTCTCTAACAGGCTGACACAGACAATGACCTGTAATCCTCCCCTCTCCTCTCTAACAGGCTGACACAGACAATGACCTGTAACCCTGCTCTCTCCCCTCTAACAGGCTGACACAGACAAAGACCTGTAACCCTCCTCTCTAACAGGCTGACACAGACAATGACCTGTAACCCTCCTCTCTAACAGGCTGACACAGACGATGACCTGTAACCCTCCTCTCTCCTCTCTAACAGGCTGACACAGACAATGACCTGTAACCCTCCCCTCTCCTCTCTAACAGGCTGACACAGACAATGACCTGTAACCCTGCTCTCTCCTCTCTAACAGGCTGACACAGACAATGACCTGTAACCCTGCTCTCTCCCCTCTAACAGGCTGACACAGACAATGACCTGTAACCCTCCCCTCTCCTCTTTAACAGGCTGACACAGACAAAGACCTGTAACCCTCCTCTCTAACAGGCTGACACAGACAATGACCTGTAACCCTCCCCTCTCCCCTCTAACAGGCTGACACTGACAAGACCTGTAACCCTCCCCTCTCCTCTCTAACAGGCTGACACAGACAATGACCTGTAACCCTGCTCTCTCCTCTCTAACAGGCTGACACAGACAATGACCTGTAACCCTGCTCTCTCCTCTCTAACAGGCTGACACAGACAATGACCTGTAACCCTCCCCTCTCCTCTCTAACAGGCTGACACAGACAATGACCTGTAACCGTCCTCTCTAACATGCTGACACAGACAATGACCTGTAACCCTGCTCTCTCCTCTCTAACAGGCTGACACAGACAATGACCTGTAATCCTCCCCTCTCCTCTCTAACAGGCTGACACAGACAATGACCTGTAACCCTCCTCTCTAACAGGCTGACACAGACAATGACCTGTAACCCTCCCCTCTCCTCTCTAACAGGCTGACACAGACAATGACCTGTAACCCTCCCCTCTCCTCTCTAACAGGCTGACACAGACAATGACCTGTAACCCTCCCCTCTCCTCTCTAACAGGCTGACACAGACAATGACCTGTAACCCTCCCCTCTAACAGGCTGACACAGACAATGACCTGTAACCCTCCCCTCTAACAGGCTGACACAGACAATGATATGGAACCCTCCCCTCTCCTCTCTAACAGGCTGACACAGACAATGACCTGTAACCCTCCTCTCTCCTCTCTAACAGGCTGACACAGACAATGACCTGTAACCCTCCCCTCTCCTCTCTAACAGGCTGACACAGACAATGACCTGTAACCCTCCCCTCTCCTCTCTAACAGGCTGACACAGACAATGACCTGTAACCCTCCCCTCTCCTCTCTAACAGGCTGACACAGACAATGACCTGTAACCCTCCCCTCCCCTCTCTAACAGGCTGACACAGACAATGACCTGTAACCCTCCCCTCTCCTCTCTAACAGGCTGACACAGACAATGACCTGTAACCATCCTTTCTCCTCTCTAACAGGCTGACACAGACAATGACCTGTAACCCTGCTCTCTCCTCTCTAACAGGCTGACACAGACAATGACCTGTAACCCTCCTCTCTCCTCTCTAACAGGCTGACACAGACAATGACCTGTAACCCTGCTCTCTCCTCTCTAACAGGCTGACACAGACAATGACCTGTAACCCTCCCCTCTCCTCTCTAACAGGCTGACACAGACAATGACCTGTAACCCTCCCCTCTCCTCTCTAACAGGCTGACACAGACAATGACCTGTAACCCTCCCCTCTAACAGGCTGACACAGACAATGACCTGTAACCCTCCCCTCTCCTCTCTAACAGGCTGACACAGACAATGACCTGTAACCCTCCCCTCTCCCCTCTAACAGGCTGACACAGACAATGACCTGTAACCCTCCTCTCTCCTCTCTAACAGGCTGACACAGACAATGACCTGTAACCCTGCTCTCTCCTCTCTAACAGGCTGACACAGACAATGACCTGTAACCCTCCCCTCTCCTCTCTAACAGGCTGACACAGACAATGACCTGTAACCCTGCTCTCTCCCCTCTAACAGGCTGACACAGACAATGACCTGTAACCCTCCCCTCTCCTCTCTAACAGGCTGACACAGACAATGACCTGTAACCCTCCCCTCTCCCCTCTAACAGGCTGACACTGACAATGACCTGTAACCCTCCCCTCTCCTCTCTAACAGGCTGACACAGACAATGACCTGTAACCCTCCCCTCTCCTCTCTAAGCTGACACAGACAATGACCTGTAACCCTCCCCTCTCCCCTCTAACAGGCTGACACAGACAATGACCTGTAACCCTCCTCTCTCCTCTCTAACAGGCTGACACAGACAATGACCTGTAACCCTGCTCTCTCCTCTCTAACAAGCTGACACAGACAATGACCTGTAACCCTCCCCTCTCCTCTCTAACAGGCTGACACAGACAATGACCTGTAACCCTGCTCTCTCCCCTCTAACAGGCTGACACAGACAATGACCTGTAACCCTCCCCTCTCCTCTCTAACAGGCTGACACAGACAAAGACCTGTAACCCTCCTCTCTAACAGGCTGACACAGACAATGACCTGTAACCCTCCCCTCTCCCCTCTAACAGGCTGACACTGACAATGACCTGTAACCCTCCCCTCTCCTCTCTAACAGGCTGACACAGACAATGACCTGTAACCCTGCTCTCTCCTCTCTAACAGGCTGACACAGACAATGACCTGTAACCCTCCACCCTCCTCTCTAACAGGCTGACACAGACAATGACCTGTAACCCTCCCCTCTCCTCTCTAACAGGCTGACACAGACAATGACCTGTAACCCTCCTCTCTAACAGGCTGACACAGACAATGACCTGTAACCCTCCCCTCTCCTCTCTAACAGGCTGACACAGACAATGACCTGTAACCCTCCCCTCTCCTCTCTAACAGGCTGACACAGACAATGACCTGTAACCCTCCCCTCTCCTCTCTAACAGGCTGACACAGACAATGACCTGTAACCCTCCCCTCTCCTCTCTAACAGGCTGACCTGTAACCCTCCCCTCTAACAGGCTGACACAGACAATGACCTGTAACCCTACTCTCTAACAGGCTGACACAGACAATGACCTGTAACCCTCCCCTCTCCTCTCTAACAGGTTGACACAGACAATGACCTGTAACCCTCCCCTCTCATCTCTAACAGGCTTACACAGACAATGACCTGTAACCCTCCCCTCTCCTCTCTAACAGGCTGACACAGACAATGACCTGTAACCCGCCCCTCTCCTCTCTAACAGGCTGACACAGACAATGACCTGTAACCCTCCCCTCTCCTCTCTAACAGGCTGACACAGACAATGACCTGTAACCCTCCCCTCTAACAGGCTGACACAGACAATGACCTGTAACCCTGCTCTCTCCTCTCTAACAGGCTGACACAGACAATGACCTGTAACCCTGCTCTCTCCTCTCTAACAGGCTGACACAGACAATGACCTGTAACCCTCCCCTCTCCTCTCTAACAGGCTGACACAGACAATGACCTGTAACCCTGCTCTCTCCTCTCTAACAGGCTGACACAGACAATGACCTGTAATCCTCCCCTCTCCTCTCTAACAGGCTGACACAGACAATGACCTGTAAACCTCCTCTCTAACAGGCTGACACAGACAATGACCTGTAACCCTCCCCTCTCCTCTCTAACAGGCTGACACAGACAAAGACCTGTAACCCTCCCCTCTCCTCTCTAACAGGCTGACACAGACAATGACCTGTAACCCTCCCCTCTCCCCTCTAACAGGCTGACACAGACAATGACCTGTAACCCTCCCCTCTAACAGGCTGACACAGACAATGACCTGTAACCCTCCCCTCTCCTCTCTAACAGGCTGACACAGATAATGACCTGTAACCCTCCTCTCTCCTCTCTAACAGGTTGACACAGACAATGACCTGTAACCCTCCCCTCTCCTCTCTAACAGGCTGACACAGACAATGACCTGTAACCCTCCCCTCTCCTCTCTAACAGGCTGACACAGACAATGACCTGTAACCCTCCGCTCTCCTCTCTAACAGGCTGACACAGACAATGACCTGTAACCCTCCTCTCTCCTCTCTAACAGGCTGACACAGACAATGACCTGTAACCCTGCTCTCTCCTCTCTAACAGGCTGACACAGACAATGACCTGTAACCCTCCTCTCTCCTCTCTAACAGGCTGACACAGACAATGACCTGTAACCCTGCTCTCTCCTCTCTAACAGGCTGACACAGACAATGACCTGTAACCCTCCCCTCTAACAGGCTGACACAGACAATGACCTGTAACCCTCCCCTCTCCTCTCTAACAGGCGGACACAGACAATGACCTGTAACCCTCCCCTCTCCCCTCTAACAGGCTAACACAGACAATGACCTGTAACCCTCCTCTCTCCTCTCTAACAGGCTGACACAGACAATGACCTGTAACCCTGCTCTCTCCTCTCTAACAGGCTGACACAGACAATGACCTGTAACCCTCCCCTCTCCTCTCTAACAGGCTGACACAGACAATGACCTGTAACCCTGCTCTCTCCCCTCTAACAGGCTGACACAGACAATGACCTGTAACCCTCTCCTCTCTAACAGGCTGACACAGACAATGACCTGTAACCCTCCTCTCTAACAGGCTGACACAGACAATGACCTGTAACCCTCCCCTCTCCCCTCTAACAGGCTGACACTGACAATGACCTGTAACCCTCCCCTCTCCTCTCTAACAGGCTGACACAGACAATGACCTGTAACCCTGCTCTCTCCTCTCTAACAGCCTGACACAGACAATGACCTGTAACCCTCCCCTCTCCTCTCTAACAGGCTGACACAGACAATGACCTGTAACCCTCCCCTCTCCTCTCTAACAGGCTGACACAGACAATGACCTGTAACCCTCCTCTCTAACAGGCTGACACAGACAATGACCTGTAACCCTCCTCTCTAACAGGCTGACACAGACAATGACCTGTAACCCTCCCCTCTCCTCTCTAACAGGCTGACACAGACAATGACCTGTAACCCTCCCCTCTCCTCTCTAACAGGCTGACACAGACAATGACCTGTAACCCTCCCCTCTCCTCTCTAATAGGCTGACACAGACAATGACCTGTAACCCTCCTCTCTAATAGGCTGACACAGACAATGACCTGTAACCCTCCTCTCTCCTCTCTAACAGGCTGACACAGACAATGACCTGTAACCCTCCCCTCTCCTCTCTAACAGGCTGACACAGACAATGACCTGTAACCCTCCTCTCTAACAGGCTGACACAGACAACGACCTGTAACCCTCCCCTCTCCAACAGGCTGAGACAGACAATGACCTGTAACCCTCCTCTCTAACAGGCTGACACAGACAATGACCTGTAACCCTCCCCTCTCCTCTCTAACAGGCTGACACAGACAATGACCTGTAACCCTCCCCTATCCTCTCTAACAGGCTGACACAGACAATGACCTGTAACCCTGCTCTCTCCTCTCTAACAGGCTGACACAGACAATGACCTGTAACCCTCCTCTCTAACAGGCTGACACAGACAATGACCTGTAACCCTCCCCTCTCCTCTCTAACAGGCTGACACAGACAATGACCTGTAACCCTCCTCTCTAACAGGCTGACACAGACAATGACCTGTAACCCTGCTCTCTCCTCTCTAATAGGCTGACACAGACAATGACCTGTAACCCTCCTCTCTCCTCTCTAACAGGCTGACACAGACAATGACCTGTAACCCTCCTCTCTAACAGGCTGACACAGACAATGACCTGTAACCCTGCTCTCTCCTCTCTAATAGGCTGACACAGACAATGACCTGTAACCCTGCTCTCTCCTCTCTAACAGGCTGACACAGACAATGACCTGTAACCCTCCCCTCTCCTCTCTAACAGGCTGACACAGACAATGACCTGTAACCCTGCTCTCTCCTCTCTAACAGGCTGACACAGACAATGACCTGTAACCCTGCTCTCTCCTCTCTAACAGGCTGACACAGACAATGACCTGTAACCCTGCTCTCTCCTCTCTAACAGGCTGACACAGACAATGACCTGTAACCCTCCTCTCTCCTCTCTAACAGGCTGACACAGACAATGACCTGTAACCCTGCTCTCTCCTCTCTAATAGGCTGACACAGACAATGACCTGTAACCCTGCTCTCTCCTCTCTAACAGGCTGACACAGACAATGACCTGTAACCCTCCCCTCTCCTCTCTAACAGGCTGACACAGACAATGACCTGTAACCCTGCTCTCTCCTCTCTAACAGGCTGACACAGACAATGACCTGTAACCCTGCTCTCTCCTCTCTAACAGGCTGACACAGACAATGACCTGTAACCCTCCTCTCTCCTCTCTAACAGGCTGACACAGACAATGACCTGTAACCCTGCTCTCTCCTCTCTAACAGGCTGACACAGACAATGACCTGTAACCCTGCTCTCTCCTCTCTAACAGGCTGACACAGACAATGACCTGTAACCCTCCTCTCTCCTCTCTAACAGGCTGACACAGACAATGACCTGTAACCCTCCTCTCTCCTCTCTAACAGGCTGACACAGACAATGACCTTGTAGGAGACCAGTGTGACAACAACCAGGACATTGATGAAGACGGTCACCAGAACAACCTGGACAACTGTCCTTATGTGGCCAACTCCAACCAGGCAGACCACGATAAGGACGGCAAAGGGGACGCCTGTGACTTCGACGATGACAATGATGGTATCCCTGACGATAGAGACAACTGTAGATTGACGCCCAACAAAGATCAACTGGACACTGATGGTAAGGAGGAAAACACGTGTGCATGGACGTATGCATACTTGCGCACGCACGCACACACAACGTGCATCAGCATGTTGAATACCCTCACACCTGTGAACAGTGCTGTGACTGTAGCTGTCTGAATTAGTAGCCACTAGGTAGACTCTGTAATAGCCCTATATAGTATACTGTAGATACTATCTATAATCACACAGACTGCTGCTTGTGATACAGGAATCTCCCTTTGAGGCTTCCCTGCGCCTGTCCACCATAAAACACAAAGCAGAACCTATTGCCCTCCTTTTTACACTCATGCACTTGGGAACCCTAACCCTGCACCTGGGAACTGGGAACCCTGTACCTGGGAACCCTACCCCTTCCCCGGGGAACCCTAAACCTGTACCTGGGAACCCTACACCTGGGAACCCTGCACCTGGGAACCTTGCACCTGGGAACCCTAACCCTGCACCTGGGAACCCTAACCCTGCACTGGGGAACCCTAAACGTGCACCTGGGAACTGGGAACCCTGCACCTGGGAACCCTAACCCTGCACCTGGGAACCCTAACCCTGCACCTGGGAACCCTAACCCTGCACCTGGGAACCCTAACCCTGCACCTGGGAACCCTAACCCTGCACCTGGGATCCCTAACCCTGCACCTGGGATCCCTAACTTTGCACCTGGGAACCCTAACCCTGCACCTGGGATCCCTAACCCTGCATCTGGGAACCCTAACCCTAACCCTGCACCTGGAAACCCTGAACCTGGGAACCCTAACCCTGCAATTGGGAACCCTGAACCTGGGATCCCTAACCCTGCACCGTGGAACCCTAACCCTGCACCGTGGAACCCTAACCCTGCACCGTGGAACCCTAACCCTGCACCTGTGCACCATAAACACACATGAGATTCCTTTTATCCCCTCCTTTTCACCCATATTTTTACAGTTCAATATGCCATGTTCTATTTCCCCTCTCTCTATAAAAAGGCAGGTGTATAGTGAAGTATGGTTAGAGGTTTAGAAGTAGTATTCGCACACCCAGTAACTGTTGTTGAATCCTCCCACAGTTTTATTGTGCAAGTATGGTGGGTGGGTCAGACAGGAAAGAGTTAATAAAAATGAGTATTTCTTGGTCAGGGTTGATGATGTCATTAGCGTATGACTTCATCGTGCGGAGCTGGAACCCATGAGGGTATCATAAGCCAGCTAGCCACCCTGCAGCCAGGACAGTTTTATTTCCGAAAGGGGCATCTGGGCTCAATTGCTCTCGATTAATCCACAGTGCCCAATTTCAGTTTCATTATGCAGGGTTACCTGGAAATTGTTTAGTTGACTTTAACTAGAAACAGCCTGTGTGGAGAGGGGGGAGAGGGAGGGAGGGAGGGAGGGAGGCAGGGAGGGAGAGAGAGAGAGAGAGATGGGAAAATATGGAGGGAGAGGGAGAAAGAGTGAGAGGGAGAAAGAGAGAGAGGGAGAAAGAGTGTGCCAGATCCCTTCATCCTCTTCACATCTCATCAGAAGGTGTTTATTTGATAGAATCAAGTCAGCCCCCTGTGCAATAACAAAAGAGTAGAGGAGAAAGTGGGAAAAATGCAGCTACTTCACCATAGCACAGGCTTTAATCCCATTTCCCTTCACTCTGTATTATGCCCTGAGTCTATTTCTAACTATTGCCTCTAAGACAGTTACACGTATCAATGGCAGTTTTCATGGCATGCAGAGATGGCTGAGACTCCTTATTGGACTTGGCGGACATACGGTAGTAAAAGATAAAAGTTCTTGGGAAAGAATTGCGGTTATTTTCTGTTCCGTTTTTTTAATGAAAACTTAGTGGACTGAGTGAAACATCTGCCTTCCCTGGGGTGGGAATTTTGCAACATTACTGATAGTGTGGAGGCTAGAGAGTTATATATAGTAGGCCTACTGTAGTCGCCAGAAGTTATGGAAATTTGAAGTAAAGTTACAGGTTAGCATGGATCGTTTTCACTCATCGTGCACCCCAGGAGGAGTAACTGCTGCTTCTGCAAAAACTAATGGGGATCCTAATAATAAATAAATAAAAGTAAACTAATGGGGATCCTAAATAAATAAAAGTAAACTAATGGGGATCCTAATAATAAATAAATAAAAGTAAACTAATGGGGATCCTAATAATAAATAAATAAAGCTTCCATTAAAAGGGAATAGGAGAGCAACAACCGAAGATGGACTGCAACATTGTATTAGGAATTCATGGTGCTCTGTTATTCATTTAAAAAGCAGACTTCGTTACGACCATAGTCTTTGTCAAAGTTGTCACACTAGGACTTTGTATTTTAACCCAACATCTTCTGTTCTTCTATCAACAGGCGACGGTAGAGGAGACGCCTGCAAAGACGACTTTGACAACGACAACATCCCGGACATCCTTGACGTGTGTCCTGAGAACAACGCCGTCAGCGTCACAAACTTCCGGAAGTTTCAGATGGTGCACCTGGACCCCAAGGGAACCACGCAGATCGACCCCAACTGGGTGGTTAGGCATCAGGGCAAGGAGCTGGTGCAGACCGTCAACTCTGACCCTGGCATCGCTGTTGGTGAGTAGGTCATAACCTCAATATGTAGTCCCTATACTGCCGTAAAATATATAATTATTAGAGATAAATTAGAGATTTAATTCACTACAGTTTAGAAATGTGCAGACTGTCAACTCTGACCTTGCATCACAGTGGGTGAGTAGAGCAGGACAACCTTACCTCAGATACTTTTGTATATATAGTGTACATGAAAGTATGTGGACACCCCTTCAAATTAGTGGATTCTGCTATTTCAGCCATACCTGTTGCTGACAGATGTATAAAATCAAGCACACAGCCGTGCAATCTCCATAGACAAACATTGGCAGTAGAATAGCCTTACTGAGCTCCGTTACTTTCAACGTGGCACCGTTATAAGATGCCACCTTTCTAACAAATCAGTTAGTCAAAGTTCTGCCCTACTAGAGCCGCCCCGGTCAACTGTAAGTGCTGTTATTGTAAGTGGAAATGTCTAGGAGCAACAACGTCTCAGCCGCGAAGTGGTTGGTCACATAAGCTCACAGAACGAGAACGCCGAGTGCTGAAGCGCGAAGCACGTGAAAATCGTCTGTCCTTGGTTGCAACACTCACTACCAAGTTCCAAACTGCCGCTGGAAGCAACGTCAGCACAATAACTGTTTGCCTGCACTTAACCCTGACCTCAACCCCATCCAACACCTTTGGGATTAATTAGAACGCCGACTGAGATTCAGGCTTAATCACCAAACATCAGTGCCCAACCTCACTAAGGCTCTTGTGGCTGAATGGAAGCAAGTCCCTGCGGCAATGTTCCAACATATAGCGGAAAGCCTTCCCAGAAGAGTGGAGGCTGTTATAGCAGCAAAGGTGGGGACCAACGTCATATTAATAATGCCCATGATTTTGGAATGAGATGTTCGACGAGCAGGTGTCCACATTCTTTTGGCCATGTAGTGTACGTTATGTGGATTTTAATTCTGAATCCCTGATGAATTTTTAATAACCAACCATCCTTAGAATTCACATGTTCTGTCCCACCATCCATCCTTAGTATTCACATGTTCTGTCCCACCATCCATCCTTAGTATTCACATGTTCTGTCCCACCATCCATCCTTAGTTTTCACATGTTCTGTCCCACCATCCATCCTTAGTATTCACATGTTCTGTCCCACCATCCATCCTTAGTATTCACATGTTCTGTCCCACCATCCATCCTTAGTTTTCACATGTTCTGTCCCACCATCCATCCTTAGTATTCACATGTTCTGTCCCACCATCCATCCTTAGTATTCACATGTTCTGTCCCACCATCCATCCTTAGTTTTCACATGTTCTGTCCCACCATCCATCCTTAGTATTCACATGTTCTGTCCCACCATCCATCCTTAGTATTCACATGTTCTTTCCCACCATCCATTCTTAGTATTCACATGTTCTGTCCCACAATCCATCCTTAGTTTTCACATGTTCTGTCCCACCATCCATCCTTAGTATTCACATGTTCTGTCCCACCATCCATCCTTAGTTTTCACATGTTCTGTCCCACCATCCATCCTTAGTATTCACATGTTCTGTCCCACCATCCATCCTTAGTATTCACATGTTCCTTCCCACCATCCATTCTTAGTATTCACATGTTCTGTCCCACAATCCATCCTTAGTTTTCACATGTTCTGTTCCACCATCCATCCTTAGTATTCACATGTTCTGTCCCACCATCCATCCATAGTTTTCACATGTTCTGTCCCACCATCCATCCTTAGTATTCACATGTTCTGTCCCACCATCCATCCTTAGTTTTCACATGTTCTGTCCCACCATCCATTCTTAGTATTCACATGTTCTGTCCCACAATCCATCCTTAGTTTTCACATGTTCTGTCCCACCATCCATCCTTAGTATTCACATGTTCTGTCCCACCATCCATCCTTAGTATTCACATGTTCTGTCCCACCATCCATCCTTAGTATTCACATGTTCTGTCCCACCATCCATCCATAGCATTCACATGTTCTGTCCCACCATCCATCCATAGCATTCACATGTTCTGTCCCACCATCCATCCTTAGTATTCACATGTTCTGTCCCACCATCCATCCTTAGTTTTCACATTTTCTGTCCCACCATCCATCCTTAGTATTCACATGTTCTGTCCCACCATCCATCCTTAGTATTCACATGTTCTGTCCTACCATTCTAGGCTTTGATGAGTTCAATGCGGTGGACTTCAGCGGTACGTTCTATGTGAACACGGACCGGGATGACGACTACGCTGGTTTCGTGTTCGGCTACCAGTCGAGCGGCCGCTTCTACGTGGTGATGTGGAAGCAGATCACTCAGACCTACTGGGAAGACAAACCCTCCAAGGCCTTCGGTATCTCTGGTGTCTCCCTGAAGGTGGTCAATTCAACCACAGGCACAGGGGAGAACCTGAGAAACGCCCTGTGGCACACAGGCAACACTAAAGATCAGGTTTGCTAAGATCCAAGATTCCATCCAAAGTAGCTACTCACCCTGACACAGCT
The DNA here is from genome assembly GCF_016432855.1 of Salvelinus namaycush. Classification (NCBI taxonomy): domain Eukaryota; kingdom Metazoa; phylum Chordata; class Actinopteri; order Salmoniformes; family Salmonidae; genus Salvelinus; species Salvelinus namaycush. Next base: position 25,919 of record NW_024059043.1, on the reverse strand, counting down.
AAGTCATCCAAAGTGGCTACTCACCCTGACGCAGCTAAGTCATCCAAAGTGGCCACTCACCCTGACACGGCTAAGTCATCCAAAGTGGCCACTCACCCTGACACGGCTAGGTCATCCAAAGTGGCTACTCACCCTGACACAGCTAAGTCATCCAAAGTGGCCACCCACCCTGACGCAGCTAAGTCATCCAAAGTGGCCACTCACCCTGACACGGCTAAGTCATCCAAAGTGGCTACTCACCCTGACACGGCTAAGTCATCCAAAGTGGCCACTCACCCTGACGCAGCTAAGTCATCCAAAGTGGCCACCCACCCTGACACGGCTAAGTCATCCAAAGTGGCTACTCACCCTGACACAGCTAAGTCATCCAAAGTGGCCACCCACCCTGACACGGCTAAGTCATCCAAAGTGGCTACTCACCCTGACACAGCTAAGTCATCCAAAGTGGCCACTCACCCTGACGCAGCTAAGTCATCCAAAGTGGCCACTCACCCTGACACAGCTAAGTCATCCAAAGTGGCCACTCACCCTGACACAGCTAAGTCATCCAAAGTGGCCACTCACCCTGACACAGCTAAGTCATCCAAAGTGGCCACCCACCCTGACACGGCTAAGTCATCCAAAGTGGCTACTCACCCTGACACAGCTAAGTCATCCAAAGTGGCCACTCACCCTGACACGGCTAAGTCATCCAAAGTGGCTACTCACCCTGACACGGCTAAGTCATCCAAAGTGGCCACTCACCCTGACGCAGCTAAGTCATCCAAAGTGGCCACCCACCCTGACACGGCTAAGTCATCCAAAGTGGCTACTCACCCTGACACAGCTAAGTCATCCAAAGTGGCCACCCACCCTGACACGGCTAAGTCATCCAAAGTGGCTACTCACCCTGACACAGCTAAGTCATCCAAAGTGGCCACTCACCCTGACGCAGCTAAGTCATCCAAAGTGGCCACTCACCCTGACACAGCTAAGTCATCCAAAGTGGCTTCTCACCCTGACACAGCTAAGTCATCCAAAGTGGCCACTCACCCTGACACAGCTAAGTCATCCAAAGTGGCCACCCACCCTGACACGGCTAAGTCATCCAAAGTGGCTACTCACCCTGACACAGCTAAGTCATCCAAAGTGGCCACTCACCCTGACACGGCTAAGTCATCCAAAGTGGCCACTCACCCTGACACAGCTAAGTCATCCAAAGTGGCTTCTCACCCTGACACAGCTAAGTCATCCAAAGTGGCCACTCACCCTGACACAGCTAAGTCATCCAAAGTGGCCACTCACCCTGACGCAGCTAAGTCATCCAAAGTGGCCACTCACCCTGACGCAGCTAAGTCATCCAAAGTGGCCACTCACCCTGACGCAGCTAAGTCATCCAAAGTGGCCACTCACCCTGACACAGCTAAGTCATCCAAAGTGGCCACTCACCCTGACGCAGCTAAGTCATCCAAAGTGGCTACTCACCCTGACACAGCTAAGTCATCCAAAGTGGCCACTCACCCTGACACAGCTAAGTCATCCAAAGTGGCCACTCACCCTGACACAGCTAAGTCATCCAAAGTGGCTACTCACCCTGACACGGCTAAGTCATCCAAAGTGGCCACTCACCCTGACACAGCTAAGTCATCCAAAGTGGCCACTCACCCTGACACGGCTAAGTCATCCAAAGTGGCCACTCACCCTGACACGACACAGCTAAGTCATATAAGCCAACATATCATACATTGTCTCTGGTGTGGTCATACCCTCTATTGAGCAATATTTCAGTCAATCAATGAAATGTATAAAGTAATCATAGATCATAGCTCTTTAGTAATTCATTTTTTTCCTTCTCTGTTGTCCACAGGTGCGCACTCTTTGGCACGATCCCAAAAACATTGGCTGGAAGGATTACACAGCCTACAGGTGGCACCTCATCCACAGACCCAAGACTGGTTTCATCAGGTGAGCAAGTCCAGCCTAATGCCTAGGGTTTAGCTCAGTGGGCTAAAACAGTCTTGTGGCATGTAGAAGACCTGGGATCGAATCCAGTCGATCACACCCATCACGCTTTCCTCAGTAACAGTCTGAAGATTCTTTGTATAATAGCAGAACAAATTATATACAATAGGCTAAACTGTTACCCAGGGTGTTTTGTCCATAGTGTGTTTTATCTAAGTGTTCAGCACACCAAGCGATCATTTTCAATCATTCATGTATTGTCTTGTTGCGTTTTGCAGGGTTGTGGTTTATGAAGGGAAACAGATCTTGGCAGACTCAGGACCAGTGTACGACAAGACGTTTGCTGGAGGACGGTTAGGCCTGTTTGTTTTCTCCCAGGAACTGGTCTTCTTCTCCGATCTCAAATACGAGTGCAGAGGTGAGTCCTGTAGCTAGCAGCACCATTCTAGCTTGGTCCCAGATCGGTTTGTGCTGTGTTGAATGGTTGGTTGGTGAGAGATCTGTCCTTTTTGGGAGACAAAATGCAGTTGAAGGGGGGAAAGTGTTGTTAAAACCTTCTAAATCTTTTCCAATACTCAGATGAGCTGGAGTTTCCAACTGTGTTGTCCATCAGGTAACAATCATAAAGAGGTCTCTGTTTTGTGTCGGCTGTAAAAAAAGAAATTTAAAAAAATCACGCTTTGTTAAAAAGAAAACAGCAGTCATGCTTTTGTTTCTGCTTGTCACCTTGCCTGGTTCCAATGACTCAGACACTTAGACTAGTGTGTGTGTGTGTGTGTGTGTGTGTGTGGTGTGTGTGACACTGCAGGAGGTCTGGTGTGTGTGAGGGAGGTCTGGTGTGTGTGAGGGAGGTCTGGTGTGTGTGTGGGAGGTCTGGTGTGTGTGAGGGAAGTCTGGTGTGTGTGTGTGTGAGGGAGGTCTGGTGTGTGTGTGTGTGTGTGTGTGTGAGGGAGGTCTGGTGTGTGTGAGGGAGGTCTGGTGTGTGTGAGGGTGTCTGGTTTGTGTGTGGGAGGTCTGGTGTGTGTGAGGGAGGTCTGGTGTGTGTGAGGGAGGTCTGGTGTGTGTGAGGGAGATCTGGTGTGTGTGAGGGAGATCTGATGTGTGTGGGGGAGGTATGGTGTGTGTGAGGGAAGTCTGGTGTGTGTGAGGGAGGTCTGGTGTGTGTGGGGGAGGTCTGGTGTGTGTGAGGGAGGTCTGGTGTGTGTGTGTGTGTGTGTGTGTGTGTGTGTGTGTGTGTGTGTGTGTGTGTGTGTGTGTGTGTGTGTGTGTGTGTGTGTGTGTGTGTGCGTGTGTGTGTGTGTGTGTGTGTGGGAGGTCTGGTGTTAAATGTTTCAGGTGCTACTTTGATCACAAATATGAGAATACTGCTTGTTCACTGTCAAAACGAAATAGTTGTTGTCTTGCTTTACGGAATGATACAGCCAATACTCCACCTTGTGCTGTATTCAGTGTTCTACATTCCCAGAACCATACTGCCACACTGTATAGGTATACAGCTGTATACTGTATATAGACTTAATCTACATACTGTATGACTCTGGATATGCTGTTATTCCTTAGCTTTGTTGTTATAAATAATCATACTTTTTCTTCTTTTTTATCTAGATAACTGAACAGCGTTGGATGTGAAAACTTCAAATGGCTTAAAGACACTTAACCTCATAACCTGTTCACCAGCCTATTGCTGAGTCGCTCGTCATTTCAAGCAAAGCGATGTAGCTTCAACTTCGCCCCTCCAAAGTCTTTTTGGCTCTAACTTTCCATTGAAGGGGCAGCCATGGCCCTTTACAGTTTTTCTGAGTGCCTTATGTGAAAAGACATTTCCCTGAGAAGTGAAAACAGATGACAAGTGGACAAATGAAATAGGCCTGGGCGATGAAAAAAAACTGTAACTGATGTTGACAACATATTATAGGGATTCTTTGAACAACCACTTTTGTGCTTTTCTCCTAACTTTCTACAGCTTTACATTAACAAAAGTAAATATAAAATGATTGTTACTCGATAAATATTGATATTCTTGCTGGAATAGAGAGCAACTTGGTACAGTAATGGTGTCTAGGTCGCCCAGCAACTAAAGGTCTCTGTATTGACCTCAGCAGTTTCAGCCATACAGTGAAAAATGTGATCACATGTAATATTAACTGCCAAATATCTGCCAAACTCTTAATTGATACCAAAGCACACTGATGTATGTTGCTGACTTAAAACAAAGTTATATTTTGTATTGTTTCTTATGCCATCCTGAACTAAGGGTCTTCAGTTACCCATTTAAAATGTTTGTCAAACTCTAAGAAGGTTGACCCTGAGGACGTTTTATAGCATTTTAAAGTACTTTGGGATGTTTATACTAAGTTTGTACTATAATTTGTTCTGTAAATTATTATCGTGAGTTTATGTCTTGTTTGTTTTGTTTGTTAGAGATTGTAAATCATTTATTTATTTGTTTACACTGACGAAATTTCACAATTGGAAGTACAACAGAAAAATCGTTGGATATCAACATCAAAATGTCTCAAACATCAAGATAAAATAGACTATCACAAACTTTGTGCACTATGCAATGTTATGTCATGTATTACTTGATTCATATGTTCACTAATTCCCCAAGAGAGGCCCTATCGTCACTCAAAACAATGCAGTGGTTTCAAGAGGAGCAGTTGTAGTAGTTTGGGTTGGTTGTAAAACTCTATTCCAATACCCCTCTAGCATCCCACTTCCATAGAATCAAGCAATACATTGTGCATGCATTCTAAGTAGTATGCTAGTATGGACATTGGAACATAGCCTTAAGTGTTGATGTAAGAGTGCTACATTGATGTAAGGGCAAATGTCATGTTTGGGGTTAGTTGTAGTAGTAGTATGTGTGAGAGAGCAACAATGATTATTATGTTAACGGTTCACAGCATCCTTGACCACGACAGCTGACGGTCTGAGGTTTGAGTGTGTATGCCTGGTGTGACAGGGGGCATTTCAGATGGGACACAATGAAAACACTTGACTTTATGTCAATGTAAATGTGTCGCTCACGTGTTAACGTGGAAACAGGTGGTCATGAGAAGAGAACTTTCTGTTTTGAATGAGTGAAACATTTAACCAGATTAATCTATTCAAACATTTAACCATTCTAGAATCTATTAAAACCATTCTAGAATCTATTAAAACCATTCTAGAATCTATTAAAAAATCAAGTAAAAATGTTTCTTGTAACTTTTGGTTGAATTATATGTATCAAGGATATTTGCAATGTATAGCTTTCAAGTTGTCATCAGTCTGCATAGCATTAATTGTTGTCAAATTTAGTTTTCGTTGTTACTAACTAGCTTTGTTATATTTTGTGAGGGATATTGCAATGCACAAATGTAAAAAAATAAATAAAAAAAAAGGTATTCATTTGTTGCTAAATTTACCATTATTAGTTGTGGAGGAGTCGTCATGTATGTGTTCCACTTAAAAGACATTATCTTATTTCCTAAATAAATTGTTTGTACACCATGTCTTCTTCATTGTGATAATGGAAATGATGGATTGTTATAAATATGTCATAAAATGGAAGTAGATTTATATTTAACATTAAACTGATTGATTGGTTAATTAATACATCAGATCCTTTAAATGTTGTCAAGTGAAGATCAAATATATAGTCCCTCTATTTGAATCTATCGTATGCAAAGAGAAATATGGATACAATCATTTCAAAGCAATTTTTTGAATTGAACCTTTATTCAACTAGGTGTGTCAGTTAAGAACACATTCTTATTTTCAATGACGGCCTAGGAACAGTGGATTAACTGCTTTGTTCAGGGGCAGAACGACAGATTTTTACCTTGTCAGCTCAGGGATTCAATCTTGCAATCTTTCGGTTACTAGTCCAACACTCTAACCACTAGGCTACCTGCCACTAGGCTACCTGTCACTAGGCTACCTGCCACTAGGCTACCTGCCACTAGGCTACCTGTCACTAGGCTACCTGCCACTAGGCTACCTGTCACTAGGCTACCTGTCACTAGGCTACCTGCCACTAGGCTACCTGCCACTAGGCTACCTACCGCCTCTATTATGTAAAGCCAAAGTAGCAGTCGGTGTTGATAGAAAGGCGTTTCCCCTTGCTAGATGGTAAATAACATGTTGCTAATGTAACATACTTTTCCCCTTGCTAGATGGTAAATAACATGTTGCTAATGTAACATACTTTTCCCCTTGCTAGATGGTAAATAACATGTTGCTAATGTAATCAATCAATCAATCAAGTTTATTTTATATAGCCCTTCGTACATCAGCTAATATCTCGAAGTGCTGTACAGAAACCCAGCCTAAAACCCCAAACAGCAAGCAATGCAGGTGTAGAAGCACGGTGGCTAGGAAAAACTCCCTAGAAAGGCCAAAACCTAGGAAGAAACCTAGAGAGGAACCAGGCTATGAGGGGTGGCCAGTCCTCTTCTGGCTGTGCCGGGTGGAGATTATAACAGAACTATGCCAAGATGTTCAAAATGTTCATAAGTGACAAGCATGGTCAAATAATAATCATGAATAATTTTCAGTTGGCTTTTCATAGCCGATCATTAAGAGTTGAAAACAGCAGGTCTGGGACAGGTGGCGGTTCCATAACCGCAGGCAGAACAGTTGAAACTGGAATAGCAGCAAGGCCAGGTGGACTGGGGACAGCAAGGAGTCATCATGCCCGGTAGTCCTGACGTATGGTCCTAGGGCTCAGGTCCTCCGAGAGAGAGAAAGAAAGAGAGAAGGAGAAAATTAGAGAGAGCCAAGATTTTCAAAATGTTCATAAATGACAAGCATGGTCAAATAATAATCAGGAATAAATGTCAGTTGGCTTTTCATAGCCTATCATTAAGAGTTGAAAACAGCAGGTCTGGGACAGGTAGGGGTTCCGTAACCGCAGGCAGAACAGTTGAAACTGGAATAGCAGCAAGGCCAGGCGGACTGGGGACAGCAAGGAGTCATCATGCCCGGTAGTCCTGACGTATGGTCCTAGGGCTCAGGTCCTCCGAGAGAGAGAAAGAAAGAGAGAAGGAGAGAATTAGAGAGAGCCAAGATTTTCAAAATGTTCATAAATGACAAGCATGGTCAAATAATAATCAGGAATAAAAGTCAGTTGGCTTTTCATAGCCGATCATTAAGAGTTGAAAGCAGCAGGTCTGGGACAGGTAGGGGTTCCATAACCGCAGGCAGAGCAGTTGAAACTGGAACAGCAGCAAGGGCAGGTGGACTGGGGACAGCAAGGAGTCATCATGCCCGGTTTGCCGTGACGTATGGTCCTAGGGCTCAGGTTCTCAGAGAGAGAGAAAGAAAGAGAGAACGAGAGAATTAGAGAGAGCATACTTAAATTCACACAGGACACTGGATAAGACAGGAGAAGTACTCCAGGTATAACCAACTGACCCTAGCCCCCCGACACAAACTACTGCAGCATAAACATACTGTTACCCTGGCTAGATGGTAAATAACATGTTGCTAATGTAACATACTGTTACCCTGGCTAGATGGTAAATAACATGTTGCTAATGTAACATACTGTTACCCTGGCTAGATGGTAAATAACATGTTGCTAATGTAACATACTGTTACCCTGGCTAGATGGTAAATAACATGTTGCTAATGTAACATACTGTTACCCTGGCTAGATGGTAAATAACATGTTGCTAATGTAACATACTGTTACCCTGGCTAGATGGTAAATAACATGTTGCTAATGTAACATACTGTTACCCTGGCTAGATGGTAAATAACATGTTGCTAATGTAACATACTGCTACCCTGGCTAGATGGTAAATAACATGTTGCTAATGTAACATACTTTTCCCCTGGCTAGATGATAAATAACATGTTGCTAATGTAACATACTGTTACCCTGGCTAGATGGTAAATAACATGTTGCTAATGTAACATACTTTTCCCCTGGCTAGATGATAAATAACATGTTGCTAATGTAACATACTTTTACTCTGGCTAGATGATAAATAACATGTTGCTAATGTAACATACTTTTCCCCTGGCTAGATGGTAAATAACATGTTGCTAATGTAACATACTTTTCCCCTGGCTAGATGATAAATAACATGTTGCTAATGTAACGTACTTTTACTCTGGCTAGATGGTAAATAACATGTTGCTAATGTAACATACTTTTCCCCTGGCTAGATGGTAAATAACATGTTGCTAATGTAACATACTTTTACTCTGGCTAGATGGTAAATAACATGTTGCTAATGTAACATACTTTTACTCTGGCTAGATGGTAAATAACATGTTGCTAATGTAACGTACTTTTACTCTGGCTAGATGGTAAATAACATGTTGCTAATGTAACATACTGTTACCCTTGCTAGATGGTAAATAACATGTTGCTAATGTAACATACTTTTCCCCTGGCTAGATGATAAATAACATGTTGCTAATGTAACATACTTTTACTCTGGCTAGATGATAAATAACATGTTGCTAATGTAACATACTTTTC
>NW_024059043.1:0-15000 GCF_016432855.1 Salvelinus namaycush | reverse complement strand
CCTTGTCACGTTGCTGCTCAGGCCTTCGCTGCAGATCGCCAGTATAAAAGCAGAATGACTGACTCATGCACTCAGTGGCATGGTAGCAGCACAGGAAACACTAAAGGGTGGTGCTGAAGATTCTGCACTCTGTACCATCTGTCCATAAGGTATGTAGAGAGCAAGGACACTAAAGGGTTTTAACTACAGTAATAAAGGGGAGGAGACAAAGGCAAGGACCGGATTGATATGAAGGAGTTTGGGAGATTAAAGGCCTACTCTTTGATACTTACACGTTTTCAATGAGAGTAGTTACATTTCTCCAGCCCCATCCCAGGTAATAAGCTGTAGTTGTGATTGTGTGGCTGGGTGGCTGGGCCCTTAAGGCTGAAGCCCAATGAATAAGCTCACGTGGCATTCACCGCAGCCTGGGTATGGGTCCAGAAAGTGGGCCCAGAGAGCGTTCCTGGTGGTTCACGAGGCAACGCTAGAAGATGGAGCCATGTGGCATAGATAGGATACAACTGCTTTTCTGCTAGTGTGGGTCATTCAGTATAACCACTAGAACTCTCTGAGACGTTCAGTAGAACATAGAATTGGAATTAGTCATTCTAATTCTACGAGGTTTGGAGTTTGCACAATTTGAAGTCACCCAAATCAGTATTTACTTAAGCATTCAGTTTGAAGTATGTTCTCATATCTGGTTGTAATTTAGAGCCCTTTAAGCAAATGACTCATGCAAAGTCCATTTGCGTACTGTAACCCTAGCTTCGCGTGCGTGCGTGTGTGTGTCCTGCCTGGCTAGGTTGGCTACAATAAGACAGACATGGACCTTGGCACCACACCGTCAGTTTAAGTAAGCCCAGGTCAGGGAGACAGACATGGACCTTGGCACCACACCGTCAGTCTAAGTAAGCCCAGGTCAGGGAGACAGACATGGACCTTGGCACCACACCGTCAGTCTAAGTAAGCCCAGGTCAGGGAGACAGACATGGACCTTGGCACCACACCGTCAGTCTAAGTAAGCCCAGGTCAGGGAGACAGACATGGACCTTGGCACCACACCGTCAGTCTAAGTAAGCCCAGGTCAGGGAGACAGACATGGACCTTGGCACCACACCGTCAGTCTAAGTAAGCCCAGGTCAGGGAGACAGACATGGACCTTGGCACCACACCGTCAGTCTAAGTAAGCCCAGGTCAGGGAGACAGACATGGACCTTGGCACCACACCGTCAGTCTAAGTAAGCCCAGGTCAGGGAGACAGACATGGACCTTGGCACCACAACGTCAGTCTAAGTAAGCCCAGGTCAGGGAGACAGACATGGACCTTGGCACCACACCGTCAGTCTAAGTAAGCCCAGGTCTGGGAGACAGACACAGCAGTCAGAGAGAGCAGAGAGCCCTGGTCTGTTTCCCAAATAGAACCCTATTACCTACACAGAGGACTACTTTTGACCAGAGTCGTATGGGTCCTTGTCAAAATGACAATGCATAAGGAATAGGGTGCCATTTTGGACGCAGAGAGAGCTCTGGAACCGGACTGGGACTCTTATCCAAACAGGTTTAAAGGGAAAACTGCTCTGTGTGCCGCTTATCCCCAGTCTCTCTCTCTCTCTATCTCCACCTCTCTCTCTCTCTCCACCTCTCTCTCTCTCTCCACCTCTCTCTCTCTCTCTCCTCCACCTCTCTCTCTCTCTCTCCACCTCTCTCTCTCTCTCTCCACCTCTCTCTCTCTCTCTCTCCACCTCTCTCTCTCTCTCTCTCTCCACCTCTCTCTCTCTCTCTCCACCTCTCTCTCTCTCTCCACCTCTCTCTCTCTCTCCACCTCTCTCTCTCTCTCCACCTCTCTCTCTCTCTCCACCTCTCTCTCTCTCTCCACCTCTCTCTCTCTCTCCACCTCTCTCTCTCTCTCCACCTCCCTCTCTCTCTCCACCTCTCTCTCTCTCTCCACCTCTCTCTCTCTCTCCACCTCTCTCTCTCTCTCCACCTCTCTCTCTCTCCACCTCTCTCTCTCCACCTCCCTCTCTCCACCTCCCTCTCTCCACCTCCCTCTCTCCACCTCCCTCTCTCTCACCGCCTCTCTCTCACCGCCTCTCTCTCACCGCCTCCCTCTCTCCCCATCATTCTCTCTCCACCATTCTCTCTCTCTCTCTCCACCATTCTCTCTCTCTCTCTCCACCTCCCTCTCTCTCTCTCCACCTCCCTCTCTCTCTCTCCACCTCCCTCTCTCTCTCTCCACCTCCCTCTCTCTCTCTCCACCTCCCTCTCTCTCTCTCCACCTCCCTCTCTCTCTCTCCACCTCCCTCTCTCTCTCTCCACCTCCCTCTCTCTCTCTCCACCTCCCTCTCTCTCCACCTCCCTCTCTCTCCACCTCCCTCTCTCACCGCCTCCCTCTCACCGCCTCCCTCTCACCGCCTCCCTCTCACCGCCTCCCTCTCACCGCCTCCCTCTCACCCCATCATTCTCTCTCCACCATTCTCTCTCTCTCCACCTCCCTCTCTCTCCACCTCTCTCTCTCTCCACCTCTCTCTCTCTCCACCTCTCTCTCTCTCTCCACCTCTCTCTCTCTCTCCACCTCTCTCTCTCTCTCCACCTCTCTCTCTCTCTCCACCTCCCTCTCTCTCTCCACCTCCCTCTCTCTCTCCACCTCCCTCTCTCTCTCCACCTCCCTCTCTCTCTCCACCTCCCTCTCTCTCTCTCCACCTCCCTCTCTCTCTCTCCACCTCCCTCTCTCTCTCTCCACCTCCCTCTCTCTCTCTCCACCTCCCTCTCTCTCTCCACCTCCCTCTCTCTCTCCACCTCCCTTTCTCTCGCCACCATTCTCTCTCTCTCCACCTCCCTCTCTCTCCACCTCTCTCTCTCCACCTCCCTCTCTCCCCACCTCTCTCTCTCCACCTCCACCTCCCTCTCACCGCCTCCCTCTCTCTCCATCATTCTCTCTCCACCTCCCTCTCTCTCTCCACCTCCCTCTCTCTCTCCACCTCCCTCTCTCTCCACCTCCCCCTCTCTCCACCTCCCTCTCTCTCCACCTCCCTCTCTCTCCACCTCCCTCTCTCTCCACCTCCCTCTCTCTCCACCTCCCTCTCTCTCCCTCCCTCTCTCTACCTCCCTCTCTCTACCTCCCTCTCTCTACCTCCCTCTCTCTACCTCCCTCTCTCTACCTCCCTCTCTCTACCTCCCTCTCTCCACATCTCTCCTTTTCTCACCATCATTCTCTTAATATCTCTTTCTTTCTCGCTTTCTCTTACCTTCCATCGCTTCTCTCTCTCTCTCTCACTCTCCACACACGGCTGCTCTCTTCCACTTCTTCCCTTCTCTGCTTCGTCTCTTATCTTATCCAGTCAAAATATCAAAACCTCTTCTCCCATTCTCTCCCTGCTTCGTCTCTTATCTTATCCTGTCAAAATATCAAAACCTCTTCTCCCATTCTCTCCCTGCTTCGTCTCTTATCCGATCCAGTCAAAATATCAAAACCTCTTCTCCCATTCTCTCCCTGCTCCGTCTCTTATCTGATCCAGTCAAGATATAATACAGGTGGTGGGTGGTTGATGCTTGACAGCATAACAGGGATGAAACAAGAGGATTCCAAATAGAGGAAAAATGTAATGATCTCAACAGGACATGACTCCTCTTCCCCAACCATCTGTGCATGACTCCTCCTCCCCAACCATCTGTGCATGACTCCTCTTCCCCAACCATCTGTGCATGACTCCTCTTCCCCAACCATCTGTGCATGACTCCTCCTCCCCAACCATCTGTGCATGACTCCTCCTCCCCAACCATCTGTGCATGACTCCTCTTCCCCAACCATCTGTGCATGACTCCTCTTCCCCAACCATCTGTGCATGACTCCTCTTCCCCAACCATCTGTGCATGACTCCTCTTCCCCAACCATCTGTGCATGACTCCTCTTCCCCAACCATCTGTGCATGACTCCTCTTCCCCAACCATCTGTGCATGACTCCTCCTCCCCAACCATCTGTGCATGACTCCTCTTCCCCAACCATCTGTGCATGACTCCTCTTCCCCAACCATCTGTGCATGACTCCTCTTCCCCAACCATCTGTTCATGACTCCTCTTCCCCAACCATCTGTTCATGACTCCTCCTCCACAACCATCTGTGCATGACTCCTCCTCCCCAACCATCTGTGCATGACTCCTCCTCCCCAACCATCTGTGCATGACTCCTCCTCCACAACCATCTGTGCATGACTCCTCCTCCACAACCATCTGTGCATGACTCCTCCTCCCCAACCATCTGTGCATGACTCCTCCTCCACAACCATCTGTGCATGACTCCTCCTCCACAACCATCTCTGCATTGGGGATCCCGAGTGGCGCAGCGGTCTAAGGCACTCCATTTCAATACTAGCAGGTGTCACTACAGACCCTGGTTCAATTCCAGGTTGAATCACAACTCGCCGTGATTGGGAGTCCCATAGCACGGCACGCAATTGGTCCAACGATGTCTGGGTTTGGCCGGGGTAGGCCGTCATTGTAAATAAGAATTAGTTCTAACTAACTTGCCATAAAGGTATATAAAATATATATATATATACTTTATGTAAAAAGTCCCAGGTAACATAATACTTACAGAAAATAAAAGTCTGGGTGAATGGAATATGGATGATAGTCATCCAATGTGCTGTAATAGAAATAAGGCTATGCTCATTAAAAAAAACATCTTTAAACGGCACCGACCGCCACTGACTCTGTTACACCATGCCGACTCTGCTACACCATGCTAAATATGTTACACCATGCTAAATATGTTACACCATGCTAACTCTGCTACACCATGCTAACTATGCTACACCATGCTAACTCTGCTACACCATGCTAACTATGTTACACCATGCTAAATATGTTACACCATGCTAACTCTGCTACACCATGCTAACTATGTTACACCATGCTAACTCTGCTACACCATGCTAAATATGTTACACCATGCTAACTCTGCTACACCATGCTAACTATGTTACACCATGCTAAATATGTTACACCATACTAACTCTGCTACACCATGTTAACTCTGCTACAACATGCTAACTCTGCTACACCATGCTAACTCTGCTACACCATGTTAACTCTGCTACACCATGTTAACTCTGCTACAACATGCTAACTCTGCTACACCATGCTAATGAACAAAAACTAACTCTGCTACACAATGCTAACTCTATTACACCATGCTAACTCTGCTACACCATGCTAATGAACAGAACCTAACTCTGCTACACCATGCTAACTCTATTACACCATGCTAACTCTGCTACACCATGCTAATGAACAGAACCTAACTCTGCTACGCCATGCTAACTCTGTTACACCATGCTAATGAACAGAACCTAACTCTGCTACACCATGCTAACTCTATTACACCATGCTAATGAACAGAACCTAACTCTGCTACGCCATGCTAACTCTGTTACACCATGCTAATGTAACCGGTGCTGTACTGCCCTGCTGTAACTCTGCATTGTGTGTAGAGGTAGTTTTAATTCAGCAGAATTCACTCACTGCATCCTGCATCTGCATCCAAAAGAAAATAAAACATTTGTATAGCACATATGTTCTGCACAATACAAGGGACTGGGATCATTCGAGGAGCTAGCCATCGTTCACACCTACAATGGCCTGCTAATACCTTAGCTAGCTATTAACCACATGTTGAATTCAGACTGTTGATATTATCCTAAAAAGTACAATTACATCTTAACAATACCATCCACTTATGAGTAACCTCTAAATATACAACATTATTCATGAACAAAACACTCTGTGTATGACTTTGTGCTTAAAAGAATCAAACTTCTCTGAAGAGACAGAAAAAGCGTGCCTACCTCTCATAGTGCATCAAAATGCGTCAAAATGATTTACGCACGAGCACGCAGGGCAAAACGTAAGTACACACTCCCCTACTCCCAGGATGCAGGCATGCATAATAACAAATCAACATGACATATTAATATATGAACCTGGTGAAATTCACATAGTACTTTAACAACTGTTACACTAATGAACAGAACCTAACTCTGCTACGCCATGCTAACTTTGCTATACAATGCTAATGAACAGAACCTAACTCTGCTACGCCATGCTAACTTTGCTATACCATGCTAATGAACAGAACCTAACTCTGCTACGCCATGCTAACTTTGCTATACCATGCTAATGAACAGAACCTAACTCTGCTACGCCATGCTAACTTTGCTATACCATGCTAATGAACAGAAACTAACTCTGCTACACCATGCTAATGAACAGAAACTAACTCTGCTACACCATGCTAATGAACAGAAACTAACTCTGCTACACCATGCTAATGAACAGAAACTAACTCTGCTACACCATGCTAATGAACAGAACCTAACTCTGCTATACCATGCTAATGAACAGAAACTAACTCTGCTACACCATGCTAATGAACAGAAACTAACTCTGCTATACCATGCTAACTTTGCTATACCATGCTAATGAACAGAACCTAACTCTGCTATACCATGCTAATGAACAGAAACTAACTCTGCTATACCATGATAACTCTGCTACACCATGCTAATGAACAGAAACTAACTCTGCTATACCATGCTAATGAACAAACCCTAACATTAACTGCGGACTCATTGCTTGCAGAGAAGGAAGGCAAGAGAGAGCTTGAGAGAGAGACAGAGAGAGAGAGAGAGAGAGAGAGAGAGAGAGAGAGAGAGAGAGAGAGAGAAAGAGAGAGAAGGGGGGCAGAGAGCAAGAGAGCTTGCTAAGCCAGCAAACATTAGATCTGTAAGTGTGCTACACTACAGCTACATTAACTTTTCTCTGTGATGTTGGGTTTGATGTTGGGTTTGGGGTGGTGGGGTAGTCTGGCTGCTAGTAGCAGTGCTGGCACAGTCTAGGTTAGTGCTAACATGTCATGGAGTAGGATTGAGGGACATGGTAGTAAACAAGCATGCTATTGGACTTCAAAATCCGGGTCTTCTGCACACCATCAAGACTGTGTAAACCCACTGAGCTAAAGCTGCTGTCCTATAAATCAAGTGACTCGCTGTCTTGCTGATAGGTTTGTGCTAATTCTGATGCCATTTTTCATACATAGCTTACGTACAATCTTTCATATAACCCAGCATAATATGTACAAACCACAAAAACAGATATTACAGTCTTGTCTCCTCTGAGGGTCTCTGGGTTTGACAGCTTTGGTGTGAAACTGGGAACAGATGCACGAAGTCAGGCTTCACAGCCCCAGTCTCTGTAAATCAGTCCTGGAGGGTTGACCTTACCACAACCTTGCACCAAGTAAAACCAGACATCACAGGTATAGCTAGCGATGTGTTCTATAAAAATGTGATTTAGATTTATCTCTCCCACAACAAAGAATGTAGGCCAAATATCGAACATGGACACAATGAGGAGCTTCATATTGTGTTGGCAAGCCAAGTCAAGGCTATTATCAAAATCACTTCTCTTCCTCTGTTTTCATTTATAGGCTTTTTATGCCTTTAATCTGTGTGGTATTAGCGAAATATGCAGCCTTCTTTGCACTCGGAAAATATGTATTGGCTGCAGGCTGCCTCAGATGTGGGAGGGGGTGGAGACCTGACAATGGTAGGAGTGTGTCTGTGGTGGCGAAGCAGAGGGTGTGTGTGTGTGTGTGTGTGTGTGTGTGTGTGTGTGTGTGTGTGTGTGTGTGTGTGTGTGTGTGTGTGTGTGTGTGTGTGTGTGTGTGTGTGTGTGTGCATGCGGTGGGGAAGTCACAGTCACAAAGCAGAAGCAGGACTCCTCTGTGCAACAGTGACCACGTTTACATGAGCACAGTATTCCATATAGTAGCTCATATCCCGCTTAAGGTCTTATTCTGGATAAGCTGTTTACAAGCACTTTTGATATCCCGCTCATAAGTATCCCTGTATCCATGAATACACAGTATTCCTCATTTAAGTTCATGTGGGTTAAATGGAATAGTAATTGATATCTGGACACTGACTGTAGGCGTATAACCTCTCTATAACCTCTATATATATATCTCTATAACATCTCTATAACCTAGCTATAACCCCTCTATAACCTCTTTCTATAACCTCTCTCTATTACCTCTCTATAACCTCTCTCTATTACCTCTCTATAACATCTCTAACCTAGCTACACCCCTCTATAACCTCTCTCTATTACCTCTCTGTAATCTCCCTATAACCTCTCAATAACCTCTCTCTATTACCTCTCTATAATCTCTCTATTACCTTTCTATTACCTCTCTATAATCTCTCTATTACCTCTCTAAAAACTCTCTATAACCTCTCTATTACCTCTCTAAAAACTCTCTATAACCTCTCTCTATTACCTCTCTATACACTCTCTATTTCCTCACTATTACCTCTCTATAATCTCTCTATACCCTACCACTATAACCTCTCTATAACCTCTTTATTACCTCTCTAAAACCTCTCTATACCCTACCACTATAACCTCTCTATAACCTCTCTCCATAATGTCTCTAGAACCTCTTTCCATAATGTCTCTATAACCTCTCTCCATAATGTCTCTATAACCTCTCTCCATAATGTCTCTATAACCTCTCTCCATAATGTCTCTATAACCTCTCTCCATAATGTCTCTAGAACCTCTCTCCATAATGTCTCTAGAACCTCTCTCCATAATGTCTCTATAACCTCTCTCCATAATGTCTCTATAACCTGTCTCTATAACCTCTCTCCATAATGTCTCTATAACCTCTCTCCATAATGTCTCTAGAACCTCTCTCCATAATGTCTCTAGAACCTCTCTCTAATATCTCTCATATAATCATATAATATTATCTCCTGCAGAGTTATGTATTTATTGCAGTACGATACTGCCAATGTAAATGTTGTCTCGGGAAAAGGATTGGAGAAATATTATATATTTAACTATGCAAGTCAGTTAAGAACACAATCTTATTTACAATAACAGCCTACCAGGGAACAGTGGGTTGCCTTGTACTGAACAACAGATTGTTACCTTGTCGGTTCGGGGATTCGACCTAGCAACCTTTCGGTTACTGGCCCAACGCTCTAACCACTATGCTATCTGCCACCCTGCTCTTAATGTGTTATCTTTGACACTTATGTAAGCAGACAATATTTCAGCTAATATAAATTATGCAACCAAGACGAACTGAAGTCTTATCAGAAACGTGTTTTATCATTTTCACAGCTTTTCATTTCCTTAAAACCGGTCAAACTGCTGCGTTTGGATATTTTGCACGGGAGAAATCTTTCCACTGTTTTGGAGTTATTGCGTTTTGTCCCAGGCCCGGTCCCTAAACCTCCTTGCTCCGGGAGGTTAGGGCCTAGCTGAAGTGAAACAGACAACTTTACCGGTGTTGACTATACTGAACAAAAATATAAACGCAACATATAAAGTTTTGGCTCATTGTTTCATGAGCTGAAATAAAAGATCCCAGAAATGTTCCATAAGCGCAAAAATCGTATTTCTCTAAAATGTTGTACACAAATTTGCTTACATCGCTGTTAGCGAGCATTTCTCCTTTGCCAAGATAATCCATCCACCTGACAGGTGTGGCATATCAAGAAGTTGATTAAACAGCATGATCATTACACAGGTGCACCTTGTGCTGAGGACAATTAAAAGCCACTCTAAAATGTGCAGTTTTGTCTCATGTTTTGAGGGAGCGTGCAATTGGCATGCAGGAATGTCCACCAGAGCTGTTGCCAGAGAATCTAAGTTCATTTCTCCACCTAAAGCCGCCTCCAACATCGTATTAAATATTTGGCAGTACTCCAACCGGCCTCACAACCGCAGACCACGTGTAACCACGCCAACCCAGGACCTCCACATCCGGCATCTTCACTTACGGGATCGTCTGAAACCAGCCACCTGGACAGCTGATGATTATACAAGATTATACAAGCCATTTATCTCTTATGGAACTCTGCAGCAATCTGTTAGCAGCTCAAGTAAAACCCAGTTAAACCCAGTTACCAGAGCTGTAAAACATAGGACAGACGAGACACATTGACCACTCATTTGGCTACCGCTATCCTGTTGTCCTAAATGTTGTCCTTTCCTCTTCAACCATGTTAGTCTCTCAGATGGTCATTTCAGATGCCAGAGATAACAGGTGTTTCAGCCTTGGAAACAATGGCACCAAGGAAGCAAGGAAGTGTAGGACACTTGTGTGACAGTGTGTGTGTGTGATGGATGAATCAATGTTGGGCCAGACAGAAACTAAAAGGCTGTTAAACGCAACTCTACCTTGAGCAATCCGACACGGATGGATGAGGGACATTGAGAGATTTAGACGTTTGTTCAATTCAGACACACACAGATACACACACACAGATACACGCACACACACACACACACACACATTAACAAACAGCTGGAGAACAGACAATGGTATAATTGCATTGTAAAGTTTCAGATGAAGAAACAGGACTGTCATGTGTTATCTCCATGTATTTGAATTCTCGTAGCTCATATCAGAGAAAATATCATTGAGGCGATGATTTGAAAAAGACTTGAATCAAAATGTTAATCATGGAGGATTTACAAACTCAATTTATATGCAAGAATAATTTTTAGAACTTCATGATGAATATAGTCAATATAATCTAAGTTACCGTAACTTGTATTATTCAAGTGATTTCCAGCTCAGTAACTGGACTGGCTCTGTGAATATTGAAATTTCCAATCAAGAGTTCTAAAAGGCACTGTAAGTGGATTGTTTCAGACATTCATGCAAGTGTTGAGTTGAGAGAGAGAATCATATCTTATTCATATCTAAGAAGGTAAGTAAGAAGCCTTGTACCACCCAGAACAGCCCATATTTGCAGGAGCCTATAACATGTTTCTGTAGCGTGAGGCAGCTTGACATACAAGTACAATCCCTGGACAGGATGTTAGTCTATTGCAGGACGTGAGAAAGTACACTCCAAATCACCATAAAAGTCCACAATGAGACAAGAGACTCTTTTTAGTTCACATGAAACCTCCTTTAGTTGGACGTGCACAGTGAAGGAGCAAGAAAAACCACACACAGTGCATGCGCCAGGCATGTGTATGTGAGTGTAGTGTCCTAATTGGATTCAGCTGTGGCTCTGAAAACACTCCCACCAATATCGTGTGTGAGTCCAGACACTTGGAACCCAGGCCTGGAAAAATAAAAACCCTGACACGGTAGTCGGCAGGAGGACTAATTTATGCATGCTGAAGTAACACTAGACTTTTCCTCCCCACTGATAAAATAGCTTCTAGTCCACTTCTGATTTATTCATATAGTATACAGTATATTCTACTGGACCTCAACTGATGTATTCATATAGCATACAGTATATTCTACTGGACCTCCACTGGTGGTGAACCTGATATTGGCTAATAGCTACATGTGAGGCCATGGTGAAAGACTCCAATAGGAGAGGACCACACTTCCAGAATCCAGGACCACACTTCCAGAACCCAGGATCACACTTCCAGAACCCAGGACCTTCCAGAACCTATCCTCTCCTTCCCGCTGCCTGTGACAGTTGCTGGTATATAAAGTCCTCTCCTCTCCTTCCCTCTGCCTGTGACAGTTGCTGGTATATAAAGTCCTCTCCTCTCCTTCCCTCTGCCTGTGACAGTTGCTGGTATATAAAGTCCTCTCCTCTCCTTCCCTCTGCCTGTGACAGTTGCTGGTATATAAAGTCCTCTCCTCTCCTTCCCTCTGCCTGTGACAGTTGCTGGTATATAAAGTCCTCTCCTCTCCTTCCCTCTGCCTGTGACAGTTGCTGGTATATAAAGTCCTATCCTCTCCTTCCCTCTGCCTGTGACAGTTGCTGGTATATAAAGTCCTCTCCTCTCCTTCCTGCTGCCTGTGACAGTTGCTGGTATATAAAGTCCTCTCCTCTCCTTCCCTCTGCCTGTGACAGTTGCTGGTATATGAAGTCCTATCCTCTCCTTCCCGCTGCCTGTGACAGTTGCTGGTATATAAAGTCCTCTCCTCTCCTTCCCTCTGCCTGTGACAGTTGCTGGTATATAAAGTCCTCTCCTCTCCTTCCCGCTGCCTGTGACAGTTGCTGGTATATAAAAACCTATCCTCTCCTTCCCTCTGCCTGTGACAGTTGCTGGTATATAAAGTCCTCTCCTCTCCTTCCCTCTGCCTGTGACAGTTGCTGGTATATAAAGTCCTATCCTCTCCTTCCCGCTGCCTGTGACAGTTGCTGGTATATAAAGTCCTCTCCTCTCCTTCCCTCTGCCTGTGACAGTTGCTGGTATATAAAGTCCTCTCCTCTCCTTCCCTCTGCCTGTGACAGTTGCTGGTATATAAAGTCCTCTCCTCTCCTTCCCTCTGCCTGTGACAGTTACTGGTGTATAAAAACCTATCCTCTCCTTCCCTCTGCCTGTGACAGTTGCTGGTATATAAAAACCTATCCTCTCCTTCCCTCTGCCTGTGACAGTTGCTGGTATATAAAAACCTATCCTCTCCTTCCCTCTGCCTGTGACAGTTGCTGGTATATAAAAACCTATCCTCTCCTTCCCTCTGCCTGTGACAGTTGCTGGTATATAAAGTCCTCTCCTCTCCTTCCCTCTGCCTGTGACAGTTGCTGGTATATAAAAACCTATCCTCTCCTTCCCTCTGCCTGTGACAGTTACTGGTATATAAAGTCCTCTCCTCTCCTTCCCTCTGCCTGTGACAGTTGCTGGTATATAAAGTCCTCTCCTCTCCTTCCCTCTGCCTGTGACAGTTGCTGGTATATAAAGTCCTCTCCTCTCCTTCCCTCTGCCTGTGACAGTTGCTGGTATATAAAAACCTATCCTCTCCTTCCCTCTGCCTGTGACAGTTGCTGGTATATAAAGTCCTCTCCTCTCCTTCCCTCTGCCTGTGACAGTTGCTGGTATATAAAGTCCTCTCCTCTCCTTCCCGCTGCCTGTGACAGTTGCTGGTATATAAAAACCTATCCTCTCCTTCCCTCTGCCTGTGACAGTTGCTGGTATATAAAGTCCTCTCCTCTCCTTCCCGCTGCCTGTGACAGTTGCTGGTATATAAAAACCTATCCTCTCCTTCCCTCTGCCTGTGACAGTTGCTGGTATATAAAGTCCTCTCCTCTCCTTCCCTCTGCCTGTGACAGTTGCTGGTATATAAAAACCTCTCCTCTCCTTCCCTCTGCCTGTGACAGTTGCTGGTATATAAAAACCTATCCTCTCCTTCCCTCTGCCTGTGACAGTTGCTGGTATATAAAAACCTATCCTCTCCTTCCCTCTGCCTGTTGGACAGTTGCTGGTAGTAATCATAAAAACCTATCCCTTCCTCTGCGCTGTGACAGTTGCTGGTTAGTCTTCCATCTCTTCCGCTGCCTGTGACAGTTGCTGGTATATAAAGTCCTCTCCTCTCCTCCCGCTGCCTGTGACAGTTGCTGGTATATAAAGTCCTCTCCTCTCCTTCCCTCTGCCTGTGACAGTTGCTGGTATATAAAAACCTATCCTCTCCTTCCCTCTGCCTGTGACAGTTGCTGGTATATAAAGTCCTCTCCTCTCCTTCCCTCTGCCTGTGACAGTTGCTGGTATATAAAGTCCTCTCCTCTCCTTCCCACTGCCTGTGACAGTTGCTGGTATATAAAAACCTATCCTCTCCTTCCTCTGCCTGTGACAGTTGCTGGTATATAAGTCCTCTCCTCTCCTTCCCTCTGCCTGTGACAGTTACTGGTATATAAAAACCTATCCTCTCCTTCCCTCTGCCTGTGACAGTTGCCTGGTATATAAAAACCTATCCTCTCCTTCCCTCTGCCTGTGACAGTTGCTGGTATATAAAAACCTATCCTCTCCTTCCCTCTGCCTGGTGACAGTTGCTGGTATATAAAACCTATCCTCTCCTTCCCTCTGCCTGTGACAGTTGCTGGTATATAAAGTCCCTCTCCTCTCCTTCCCTCTGCCTGTGACAGTTGCTGGTATATAAAAAACCTATCCTCTCCTTCCCTCTGCTGTGACAGTTACTGGTATATAAAGTCCTCTCCTCTCCTCCCTCTGCCTTGACAGTTGCTGGTATATAAAGTCCTCTCCTCTCCTTCCCTCTGCCTGTGACAGTTGCTGGTATATAAAGTCCTCTCCTCTCCTTCCCTCTTGCTGTGACAGTTGCTGGTATATAAAAACCTATCCTCTCCTTCCCTCTGCCTGTGACAGTTGCTGGTATATAAAGTCCTCTCCTCTCCTTCCCTCTGCCTGTGACAGTTGCTGGTAATATAAAGTCCTCTCCTCTCCTTCCCGCTGCCTGTGACAGTTGGCTGTATATAAAAAACTATCCTCTCCTTCCCTCTGCCTGTGCCAGTTGCTGGTATCTATAAAGTCCTCTCCTCTCCTTCCCGCTGCCTGTGACAGTTGCTGTATATAAAACCTATTCCTCTCCTTCCCTCTGCCTGTGACAGTTGCTGGTATATAAAAACATATCCTCTCCTTCCCTCTGCCTGTGACAGTTGCTGGTATATAAAAACCTATCTCTCCTTCCCTCTGCCTGTGACAGTTGCTGGTATATAAAAACCTATCCTCTCCTTCCTCTGCCTGTGACAGTTGCTGTATATAACAAACCTATCCTCTCCTTCCTCTGCCTGTGCACAGTTGCTGGTATATAAAGTCCTCTCTCTCCTTCCCTCTCTGTGACAGTTGCTGGTATATAAAACCTATCCTCTCCTTCCCTCTGCCTGGTGACAGTTACTGGAATATAAAGTCCTCTCCTCTCCTTCCCTCTGCCTGTGACAGTTGCTGGTATATAAAGTCCTCTCCTCTCCTTCCCTCTGCCTGTGACAGTTGCTGTATATAAAGTCCTCTCCTCTCCTTCCCTTGCCTGTGACAAGTTGCGGGTAGTATAAAGTCCTCTCCTCTCCTTCCCTCTGCCTGTGACAGTTGCTGGGGTATATAACAACTATCCTCTCATTCCCGCTGCCTGTGACAGTTACTGGTATATGAAAAACATATCCTCTCCTTCTCCGCTGCCTGTGACGTTGCTGTAGTATAAAGAACCTATCCTCTCCTTCCCTCTGCCTGTGACAGTT
>NW_024059042.1:255840-291186 GCF_016432855.1 Salvelinus namaycush | reverse complement strand
CCATATTGGACAATTGGACAACACGATATTGGACAACACCATATTGGACTACTGGACAACACCATATTGGACAATTGGACAACACCATATTGGACAACTGTACAACACCATATTGGACAACTGGACAACACCATATTGGACAACTGGACAACACCATATTGGACAACTGGACAACACCATATTGGACAACTGGACAACACCATATTGGACAACTGGACAACACCATATTGGACTACTGGACAACACCATATTGGACAACTGGACAACACCATATTGGATAACTGGACAACACCATATTGGACAACACCATATTGGACTACTGGACAACACCATATTGGACAACACCATATTGGACTACTGGACAACACCATATTGGACAACACCATATTGGACAACACCATATTGGACAATTGGACAACACCATATTGGACAACTGGACAACACCATATTGGACAACAGGACAACACCATATTGGACAACACCATATTGGACTACTGGACAACACCATATTGGACAACACCATATTGGACAACACCATATTGGACAACTGGACAACACCATATTGGACAACTGGACAACACCATATTGGACAACACCATATTGGACAACTGGACAACACCATATTGGACAACTGGACAACACCATATTGGACAACTGGACAACACCATATTGGACAACTGGACAACACCATATTGGACAACACCATATTGGACAACTGGACAACACCATATTGGACAACTGGACAACACCATATTGGACAACTGGACAACACCATATTGGACAACTGGACAACACCATATTGGACAACTGGACAACACCATGTTGGACAACTGGACAACACCATATTGGACAACTGCACAACACCATATTGGACAACTGGACAACACCATATTGGACAACACCATATTGAACAACTGGACAACACCATATTGGACAACTGGACAACACCATATTGGACCACTGGACAACACCATATTGGACAACTGGACAACACCATATTGGACAACTGGACAACACCATATTGGACAACTGGACAACACCATATTGGACAACTGGACAACACCATATTGGACAACACCATATTGGACAACTGGACAACACCATATTGGACAACTGGACAACACCATATTGGACCACTGGACAACACCATATTGGACAACTGGACAACACCATATTGGACAACTGGACAACACCATATTGGACAACACCATATTGGACAACACCATATTGGACAACTGGACAACACCATATTGGACAACTGGACAACACCATATTGGACTACTGGACAACACCATATTGGACAACACCATATTGGACAACTGGACAACACCATATTGGACAACTGGACAACACCATATTGGACAACTGGACAACACCATATTGGACAACTGGACAACACCATATTGGACAACTGGACAACACCATATTGGACAACTGGACAACACCATGTTGGACAACTGGACAACACCATATTGGACAACTGGACAACACCATATTGGACAACTGGACAACACCATATTGGACAACACCATATTGAACAACTGGACAACACCATATTGGACAACTGGACAACACCATATTGGACCACTGGACAACACCATATTGGACAACTGGACAACACCATATTGGACAACTGGACAACACCATATTGGACAACTGGACAACACCATATTGGACAACTGGACAACACCATATTGGACAACACCATATTGGACAACTGGACAACACCATATTGGACAACTGGACAACACCATATTGGACCACTGGACAACACCATATTGGACAACTGGACAACACCATATTGGACAACTGGACAACACCATATTGGACAACTGGACAACACCATATTGGACAACACCATATTGGACAACTGGACAACACCATATTGGACAACTGGACAACACCATATTGGACAACACCATATTGGACAACTGGACAACACCATATTGGACAACTGGACAACACCATATTGGACAACTGGACAACACCACATTGGACAACTGGACAACACCATATTGGACAACTGGACAACACCATATTGGACCACTGGACAACACCATATTGGACAACTGGACAACACCATATTGGACAACTGGACAACACCATATTGGACAACACCATATTGGACAACTGGACAACACCATATTGGACAACTGGACAACACCATATTGGACAACACCATATTGGACAACTGGACAACACCATATTGGACAACTGGACAACACCATATTGGACAACTGGACAACACCATATTGGACAACACCATATTGGACAACTGGACAACACCATATTGGACTACTGGACAACACCATATTGGACAACACCATATTGGACAACTGGACAACACCATATTGGACAACACCATATTGGACAACCGGACAACACCATATTCAATCCCATATTGTGTCTGTTATACATCTGATGTATTATGCATAAAAGGTACAGTAATCCTTAACACAGTTGTGCTAGCAGGTACACTTGGTTTTTGGTCCCAAATAGCACCCTATTCCCTATATAGAACACTACTGTTGACCAGAGCCCTATTCCCTATATAGAACACTACTGTTGACCAGAGCCCTATTCCCTATATAGAACACTACTGTTGACCAGGGCCCTATTCCCTATATAGAACACTACTGTTGACCAGGGCCCTATTCCCTATATAGAACACTACTGTTGACCAGGGCCCTATTCCCTATATAGAACACTACTGTTGACCAGAGCCCTATTCCCTATATAGAACACTACTGTTGACCAGAGCCCTATTCCCTATATAGAACACTACTGTTGACCAGAGCCCTATTCCCTATATAGAACACTACTGTTGACCAGAGCCCTATTCCCTATATAGAACACTACTGTTGACCAGGGCCCTATTCCCTATATAGAACACTACTGTTGACCAGAGCCCTATTCCCTATATAGAACACTACTGTTGACCAGAGCCCTATTCCCTATATAGAACACTACTGTTGACCAGAGCCCTATTCCCTATATAGAACACTACTGTTGACCAGAGCCCTATTCCCTATATAGAACACTACTGTTGACCAGAGCCCTATTCCCTATATAGAACACTACTGTTGACCAGAGCCCTATTCCCTATATAGAACACTACTGTTGACCAGAGCCCTATTCCCTATATAGAACACTACTGTTGACCAGAGCCCTATTCCCTATATAGAACACTACTGTTGACCAGAGCCCTATTCCCTATATAGTGCACTACTTTTGACCAGAGCCCTATTCCCTATATAGTGCACTACTTTTGACCAGAACCCTATTCCCTATATAGAACACTACTTTTGACCAGCCCCGGTCTACAGTAGTGGACTATAGAGAATAGGGTGCCATTTGGGATACTGCTTTGAACAGCTTTTGTTGGGACAAAGATAGTCTGCCAGAACTATAAGTCTCTATTGTCAGAACCCAGATCCTGAAATACAATAACCTGGTAATGGGGACGTGCTATCCCCATGGTTAAAACTCATCCAGGGTTTAACATAGCTGCTCCCCATGGTTAAAACTCATCCAGGGTTTAACATAGCTGCTCCCCATAGTTAAAACTCCTCCAGGGTTTAACATAGCTGCTCCCCATAGTTAAAACTCATCCAGGGTTTAACATAGCTGCTCCCCATGGTTAAAACTCCTCCAGGGTTTAACATAGCTGCTCCCCATAGTTAAAACTCATCCAGGGTTTAACATAGCTGCTCCCCATGGTTAAAACTCCTCCAGGGTTTAACATAGCTGCTCCCCATGGTTAAAACTCCTCCAGGGTTTAACATAGCTGCTCCCCATGGTTAAAACTCCTCCAGGGTTTAACATAGCTGCTCCCCATGGTTAAAACTCCTCCAGGGTTTAACATAGCTGCTCCCCATGGTTAAAACTCATCCAGGGTTTAACATAGCTGCTCCCCATGGTTAAAACTCATCCAGGGTTTAACATAGCTGCTCCCCATGGTTAAAACTCATCCAGGGTTTAACATAGCTGCTCCCCATGGTTAAAACTCCTCCAGGGTTTAACATAGCTACTCCCCATGGTTAAAACTCCTCCAGGGTTTAACATAGCTGCTCCCCATGGTTAAAACTCATCCAGGGTTTAACATAGCTGCTCCCCATGGTTAAAACTCCTCCAGGGTTTAACATAGCTGCTCCCCATGGTTAAAACTCATCCAGGGTTTAACATAGCTGCTCCCTGTGGTCACTGCTATATTGTTGTCTCTGTCTGGCAGGACCATAGGCAGGGATGGAAGCCCTGCCATTCATGTTGAATGAGATAGCGTATTTATGCATAGTCTCAGTAATTCCAGCCCCGGGGCAACAGCACCAGGAACATTGATACACCGTGAGAGGCAACCCGTCTGTAGAGAGACTCATTAATAATGCATGGTTCTAAATTGAGGGGTACAGTAGGTTTCCCCTGATATCTTGACACGTCAGTGACAGAATATTTGTCTTTTGTAAAATAAAAAAAGTTCCCTGGTCTGGGTATGATTTCTATTTCTTTCACATAATCTATCAGGTTAGTATTGATCAATACGACATAATCTATCAGGTTAGTATTGATCAATACGACATAAATCTATCAGGTTAGTATTGATCAATACTACATAATCTATCAGGTTAGTATTGATCAATACTACATAATCTATCAGGTTAGTATTGATCAATACTACATAATCTATCAGGTTAGCATTGATCAATACAACATAATCTATCAGGTTAGTATTGATCAATACAACATAATCTATCGGGTTAGTATTGATCAATACAACATAATCTATCAGGTTAGTATTGATCAATACGACATAATCTATCAGGTTAGTATTGATCAATACGACATAATCTATCAGGTTAGTATTGATCAATACGACATAATCTATCAGGTTAGTATTGATCAATACGACATAATCTATCAGGTTAGTATTGATCAATACTACATTATCTATCAGGTTAGTATTTATATACTACATAATCTATCAGGTTAGTATTGATCAATACTACATAATCTATCAGGTTAGTATTGATCAATACGACATAATCTATCAGGTTAGTATTGATCAATACGACATAATCTATCAGGTTAGTATTGATCAATACGACATAATCTATCAGGTTAGTATTGATCAATACTACATAATCTATCAGGTTAGTATTGATCAATACTACATAATCTATCAGGTTAGTATTGATCAATACTACATAATCTATCAGGTTAGTATTGATCAATACGACATAATCTATCAGGTTAGTATTGATCAATACGACATAATCTATCAGGTTAGTATTGATCAATACTACATAATCTATCAGGTTAGCATTGATCAATACAACATAATCTATCGGGTTAGTATTGATCACTGTCCTCCCGTGCCAACCGAGGACCAAGGACATTGTCTGAGCCAACTCTGTATACCCTCTCTAGTCCTTTAGTTATAATTAGCCTATAGCGTCCATTCTGTTCCCGCTTCAGGCCTAGAGGACGTCACCTACATTCTGTGTTACCAGACATCTGTTGACAGTTGTCATAAAACACACGAATCAAAGGAATGGCAGCGAGAGAGCTGGAGCTGAAGCGCAGGTCATCGCTATGCTGCCATGTCTGCCTGGGAGTTATTGTTGGCTCGGCTGCCATGTCTGCCTGGTGCCCGCTTTGCCCACATAGTGTCTCTCACACTGTACTGGGTGTTGTTTTTCTCAGTAAAGTAATCAGTGTTTTATGTCCCTTTTAATAGTGCTGTCGTGTTAAAAAAAATACCTTCCCATTATGATGTGTTCTTGTTTTGACTCATCTGACTGTCAGGAAATAATTCCACAGACCTCTGCCCTCTCTTTGTAGGCCTAGAATTAAAACGTTTTTTAAAATAATTCCACAGACCACTGCCCTCTCTTTGTAGGCCTAGAATTAAAACGTTTTTAAAAATAATTCCACAGACCACTGCCCTCTCTTTGTAGGCCTAGAATTAAAACGTTGTTTTTTTTCAAGTGCAACTTCTTAAATATTAATTTTGCACCTGAGTAAATATTCATAACATAGTAAATAGTAGAGTTTATCAGCCCTTCTACTACTGCTGTGTTTCGACATTCAGTTACTTCCTCAGCCTTGCCTCACTTGACTTGGCTACAGTAAAACCTTTACACGTGAGGAAAGTGGAAGTGAATAGGCAGACGATGGATGAAGTATCCAACCTTTCTCTGCTGTTTCTCCCAGGCGGGGTCCAGGAGCAGGTCTCTGTCCCACTCGTCCTCCTGGATGGTGTAGTCATTATTCTGCTGTTCCTGCATCTGAGTCCTGTATCCATTATTATAGTCTACTGATGTCTGCATCGTGTATCCATTATTATAGTCTACAGATGTCTGCATCATCGCGCTCTGCATCGTCTGGTTCTGCATCATCGCGCTCTGCATCATCTGGTTCTGCATCGTCTGGTTCTGCATCGTCTGGTTCTGCATCGTCAGGTTCTGCATCGTCTGGTTCTGCATCCCGAAGCTTTAGAACAACACACCGGACTACAGAACAACAGGGGGGAACAGGAGACAAGACAAAACCCCTTTGTGTGAGTTTCTTCTCCTGAAGTCGCCGCTGCAGTTTGATCAGAAGACGTGTTGGGGGTTGGAGTCAGAAAGCTGGTCAGTCAGTCAGTGTCCTCTCTCTCTCTCTGTCTCCGAGTGTCTGTCTGTCCCCTTGTTGTCCTTGGACTGCCCTGCAGCAGTTGTCCAGGCAGAGAATATACCTACTAGATATAGTTGGGTGTCATGTGACAGTGACCAATAAGAATCGCCATCCGTTGTGTGTGATCATTCAGAATGAGAGTCTATTACTGGTTACACCGAGTGTTGACTGTCTAACTGAGACCATAGAGTTACATCCAGTGCCTTCGGAAAGTATTCAGACCCCTGGACTTTTCCCACATTTTGTTACGTTACAGCCTTATTCTAAAATGGATTACATAAAACAATTTCCTCAGCAATCTATACCCTATAATGACAAAGCGAAAACAGGTTTTTAGAAATGTTGGCAAAACCTTATTTTCATAAGTGTTCAGACCGTTTGCTATGAGACTTGAAATTTAGCTTAGGTACATCCTGTTCCCATTGATCATCCTTGAGATGTTTCTAAAACTTGATTGGAGTCCATCTGTGGTAAATTCAATTGATTGGACATGATTTGGAAAGACACACACCTGTCTATATAAAGGTCCCACAGTTGACAGTGCATGTCAGAGCAAAAACCAAGCCATGAGGTCGAAGGACTTGTCTGTTGAGCTCCGAGACTGGATTGTGTCCATGCACAGATCTGGGGATAGCACTGACATGCAGTGCCTTAGTCCGCTGCGCCACATCGGGAGCAGATTTTGTATATATTTTTAGCATTAGCATTTGTGCTAACGTGCATCTATAGGAACAACTGTGGTCATATTTGAATGAAGCATCAATTGCTTCTTAAAACCATTAAAGACTGCAGTAATGAGTCTCAATAGAAAATCTGTTAGTGAATCTGACCTTCATGAGGAGAAGATGACTTTGTAGCATTAGCCATTAGCGTTACGTAGGCAAAGAATGAGTTGTTCATAGTTTCCTTGTGTTTTTTATACTGTATATCATTACCTAATTCACCGTGGTTCATGTTAAGGACGTCCATGATAGCGATGACAAGTTTTACTGAGGAGTGGCTTCCGTCTGGCCACTCTACCATAAAGGCCTGATTGGTGGAGTGCTGCAGAGATGGTTGTCCTTCTGGAAGGTTCTCCTATCTCCACAGAGGAACTCTGGAGCTCTGTCAGAGTGACCATCGGGATCTTGGTCACCTCCCTGTCCAAGGCCCTTCGCCCCCGATTGCTCAGTTTCACCGGGCAGCCAGCTCTAGGAAGAGTCTTGGTGGTTCCAAACTTCTTCCATTTAAGAATGATGGAGGCCAATGTGTTCTTGGGGACCTTCAATGCTGCAGACATTTTTTGGTACCTCACTACAGACCCTGGTTCGATTCCAGGCTGTATCACAACCGGCCGTGATTGGGAGTCCCATAGAGCGGCGCACAATTGGCCCAGGGTCGTCCGGGCTAGGGTTTGGCCTGGGTAGGCCGTCATTGTACATAAGAATTTGTTCTTAACTGACTTGTTAGATAGTTAGATAAAGGTTAAATAAAAATAAAAAATTCTCATGAACCATAAGTCATATTGACTCCAGATTTGGTATATAGAATCAATGAATTAGCCTCAAATAAATTCTAGAATGATTAGTTGCTGCATTCAAAGTGGGCCACGCTACACCACTAGATGGCACCATATCACACCAGGGCAATAAGAACCAAGCCGATGGACGTGGGGCCATTAAACCTTACGCCGTCAGAAACTATTCACACCCCGTTACATGTTGTTGTGTTACAGCTTGAGAATGATTACAGTAGTCGCTGCATTCAAATCTACATCCAGCCATCTTGACACAACTGTGGGAATCACTGGAGTCAACATGGGGCCAGCATCTCTGTGGAACACTTTCCACATCTTGTAGAGTCTATGCCCCCTTGTAGAGTCTATGCCCCCTTGTAGAGTCTATGCCCCCTTGTAGAGTCTATGCCCCCTTGTAGAGTCCATGCCCCCTTGTAGAGTCTATGCCCCCTTGTAGAGTCTATGCCCCCTTGTAGAGTCTATGCCCCCCTTGTAGAGTCTATGCCCCTTTGTAGAGTCTATGCCCCCCTTGTAGAGTCTATGCCCCTTTGTATAGTCTATGCCCCCTTGTAGAGTCTATGCCCCCTTGTAGAGTCTATGCCCCCCTTGTAGAGTCTATGCCCCTTTGTAGAGTCTATGCCCCCTTGTAGAGTCTATGCCCCCTTGTAGAGTCTATGCCCCCTTCTAGAGTCTATGACCCCTTGTAGAGTCTATGCCCCCTTGTAGAGTCTATGCCCCCTTGTAGAGTCTATGCCCCCTTGTAGAGTCTATGCCCCCTTGTAGAGTCTATGCCCCCTTGTAGAGTCTATGCCCCCTTGTAGAGTCTATGCCCCCTTGTAGAGTCTATGCCCCCTTGTAGAGTCTATGCCCCCTTGTAGAGTCTATGCCCCCTTGTAGAGTCCATGCCCCCTTGTAGAGTCCATGCCCCCTTGTAGAGTCTATGCCCCCTTGTAGAGTCTATGCCCCCTTGTAGAGTCTATGCCCCCCTTGTAGAGTCTATGCCCCTTTGTAGAGTCTATGCCCCCTTGTAGAGTCTATGCCCCCTTGTAGAGTCTATGCCCCCTTGTAGAGTCTATGCCCCCTTGTAGAGTCTATGCCCCCTTGTAGAGTCTATGCCCCCTTGTAGAGTCTATGCCCCCTTGTAGAGTCCATGCCCCCTTGTAGAGTCTATGACCCCTTGTAGAGTCTATGCCCCCTTGTAGAGTCTATGCCCCCTTGTAGAGTCTATGCCCCCTTGTAGAGTCTATGCCCCCTTGTAGAGTCCATGCCCCCTTGTAGAGTCTATGCCCCGTGCCCCTACGATTTGAGGCTGTTCTGAGACCAAAAGTGGGGGAGCAACTCAATATTAGGACGCGTATATATAGACGTCCTAGCCTACCTCTTTCAGGAAATAAATGACATGCAGTATTAGCCTTATATTTATTTAATGAATGATGTGTTACGCATAAGCTTCTAAATTATAGCCTCTGTTTCTTGCGTATTATAAACCTGGCCTGTTAAAAAACGCTCCTTAGGCCTTAGAGTCCAAGGACAAGCTTTGACTAGAATAGCAGTTCCCCATGATGATGAAACAACTCCTAGTGGATGGATCCACTACAGAGGGCAGCAGTTCCCCATGATAAAACAACTCCTAGTGGATGGATCCACTACAGAGGGCAGCAGTTCCCCATGATGATACAACTCCTAGTGGATGGATCCACTACAGAGGGCAGCAGTTCCCCATGATGATAAAATAACTCCTAGTGGATGGATCCACTACAGAGGGCAGCAGTTCCCCATGGTAAAACAACTCCTAGTGGATGGATCCACTACAGAGGGCAGCAGTTCCCCATGATGATACAACTCCTAGTGGATGGATCCACTACAGAGGGCAGCAGTTCCCCATGATAAAACAACTCCTAGTGGATGGATCCACTACAGAGGGCAGCAGTTCCCCATGATGATAAAACAACTCCTAGTGGACGGATCCACTAAAGAGGGCAGCAGTTCCCCATGATAAAACAACTCCTAGTGGATGGATCCACTACAGAGGGCAGCAGTTCCCCGTGATGATAAAACAACTCCTAGTGGATGGATCCACTACAGAGGGCAGCAGTTCCCCATGATAATACAACTCCTAGTGGATGGATCCACTACAGAGGGCAGCAGTTCCCCATGATAAAACAACTCCTAGTGGATGGATCCACTACAGAGGGCAGCAGTTCCCCATGATAAAACAACTCCTAGTGGATGGATCCACTACAGAGGGCAGCAGTTCCAAATGATGATAAAACAACTCCTAGTGGATGGATCCACTACAGAGGGCAGCAGTTCCCCATGATGATAAAACAACTCCTAGTGGATGGATCCACTACAGAGGGCAGCAGTTCCCCATGATGATAAAACAACTCCTAGTGGATGGATCCACTACAGAGGGCAGCAGTTCCCCAAGATGATAAAACAACTCCTAGTGGATGGATCCACTACAGAGGGCAGCAGTTCCCCATGATAAAACAACTCCTAGTGGATGGATCCACTACAGAGGGCAGCAGTTCCCCATGATAAAACAACTCCTAGTGGATGGATCCACTAAAGAGGGCAGCAGTTCCCCATGATGATAAAACAACTCCTAGTGGATGGATCCACTACAGAGGGCAGCAGTTCCCCATGATGAAACAACTCCTAGTGGATGGATCCACTACAGAGGGCAGCAGTTCCCCATGATGATACAACTCCTAGTGGATGGATCCACTACAGAGGGCAGCAGTTCCCCATGATAAAACAACTCCTAGTGGATGGATCCACTACAGAGGGCAGCAGTTCCCCATGATGATAAAACAACTCCTAGTGGATGGATCCACTACAGAGGGCAGCAGTTCCCCATGATTAAACAACTCCTAGTGGATGGATCCACTACAGAGGGCAGCAGTTCCCCATGATGAAACAACTCCTAGTGGATGGATCCACTACAGAGGGCAGCAGTTCCCCATGATAAAACAACTCCTAGTGGAAGGATCCACTACAGAGGGCAGCAGTTCCCCATGATGATATAACAACTCCTAGTGGATGGATCCACTACAGAGGGCAGCAGTTCCCCATGATAAAACAACTCCTAGTGGATGGATCCACTACAGAGGGCAGCAGTTCCCCATGATGATAAAACAACTCCTAGTGGATGGATCCACTACAGAGGGCAGCAGTTCCCCATGATGATAAAACAACTCCTAGTGGATGGATCCACTACAGAGGGCAGCAGTTCCCCATGATGATAAAACAACTCCTAGTGGATGGATCCACTACAGAGGGCAGCAGTTCCCTATGATGATAAAACTCCTAGTGGATGGATCCACTACAGAGGGCAGCAGTTCCCCATGATGAAACAACTCCTAGTGGATGGATCCACTACAGAGGGCAGCAGTTCCCCATGATAAAACAACTCCTAGTGGATGGATCCACTGCAGAGGGCAGCAGTTCCCCATGATAAAACAACTCCTAGTGGATGGATCCACTACAGAGGGCAGCAGTTCCCCATGATAAAACAACTCCTAGTGGATGGATCCACTACAGAGGGCAGCAGTTCCCCATGATGATATAACAACTCCTAGTGGATGGATCCACTACAGAGGGCAGCAGTTCCCCATGATAAAACAACTCCTAGTGGATGGATCCACTACAGAGGGCAGCAGTTCCAAATGATGATAAAACAACTCCTAGTGGATGGATCCACTACAGAGGGCAGCAGTTCCCCATGATGATAAAACAACTCCTAGTGGATGGATCCACTACAGAGGGCAGCAGTTCCCCATGATGATAAAACAACTCCTAGTGGATGGATCCACTACAGAGGGCAGCAGTTCCCCAAGATGATAAAACAACTCCTAGTGGATGGATCCACTACAGAGGGCAGCAGTTCCCCATGATAAAACAACTCCTAGTGGATGGATCCACTACAGAGGGCAGCAGTTCCCCATGATAAAACAACTCCTAGTGGATGGATCCACTAAAGAGGGCAGCAGTTCCCCATGATGATAAAACAACTCCTAGTGGATGGATCCACTACAGAGGGCAGCAGTTCCCCATGATGAAACAACTCCTAGTGGATGGATCCACTACAGAGGGCAGCAGTTCCCCATGATGATACAACTCCTAGTGGATGGATCCACTACAGAGGGCAGCAGTTCCCCATGATAAAACAACTCCTAGTGGATGGATCCACTACAGAGGGCAGCAGTTCCCCATGATGATAAAACAACTCCTAGTGGATGGATCCACTACAGAGGGCAGCAGTTCCCCATGATTAAACAACTCCTAGTGGATGGATCCACTACAGAGGGCAGCAGTTCCCCATGATGAAACAACTCCTAGTGGATGGATCCACTACAGAGGGCAGCAGTTCCCCATGATAAAACAACTCCTAGTGGAAGGATCCACTACAGAGGGCAGCAGTTCCCCATGATGATATAACAACTCCTAGTGGATGGATCCACTACAGAGGGCAGCAGTTCCCCATGATAAAACAACTCCTAGTGGATGGATCCACTACAGAGGGCAGCAGTTCCCCATGATGATAAAACAACTCCTAGTGGATGGATCCACTACAGAGGGCAGCAGTTCCCCATGATGATAAAACAACTCCTAGTGGATGGATCCACTACAGAGGGCAGCAGTTCCCCATGATGATAAAACAACTCCTAGTGGATGGATCCACTACAGAGGGCAGCAGTTCCCTATGATGATAAAACTCCTAGTGGATGGATCCACTACAGAGGGCAGCAGTTCCCCGTGATAAAACAACTCCTAGTGGATGGATCCACTACAGAGGGCAGCAGTTCCCCATGATGATAAAACAACTCCTAGTGGATGGATCCACTACAGAGGGCAGCAATTTCCCATGATAAAACAACTCCTAGTGGATGGATCCACTACAGAGGGCAGCAGTTCCCCATGATAAAACAACTCCTAGTGGATGGATCCACTACAGAGGGCAGCAGTTCCCCATGATGATAAAACAACTCCTAGTGGATGGATCCACTACAGAGGGCAGCAGTTCCCCATGATAAAACAACTCCTAGTAGATGGATCCACTACAGAGGGCAGCAGTTCCCCATGATAAAACAACTCCTAGTGGATGGATCCACTACAGAGGGCAGCAGTTCCCCATGATGATAAAACAACTCCTAGTGGATGGATCCACTACAGAGGGCAGCAGTTCCCCATGAGAAAACAACTCCTAGTGGATGGATCCACTACAGAGGGCAGCAGTTCCCCATGATAAAACAACTCCTAGTGGATGGATCCACTACAGAGGGCAGCAGTTCCCCATGATAAAACAACTCCTAGTGGATGGATCTACTACAGAGGGCAGCAGTTCCCCATGATAAAACAACTCCTAGTGGATGGATCCACTACAGAGGGCAGCAGTTCCCCATGATAAAACAACTCCTAGTGGATGGATCCACTACAGAGGGCAGCAGTTCCCCATGATGATAAAACAACTCATAGCAGACGGATCCACTACTACTAGGCCTCTATGAGAAAGAGATCTCATAGAGGCAGATGTGGTTATGTAAAAGCTGATCTGGAAGACTCCTCAGCCAGACAGGAAGACTCCTCAGCCAGACAGGAAGACTCCTCAGCCAGACAAGTTCCTACTGTGGACAGGAAGACTCCTCAGCCAGACAGGAAGACCCCTCAGCCAGACAGGAAGACTCCTCAGCCAGACAGGAAGACTCCTCAGCCAGACAAGTTCCTACTGTGGACAGGAAGACTCCTCAGCCAGACAGGAAGACCCCTCAGCCAGACAGGAAGACTCCTCAGCCAGACAGGAAGACTCCTCAGTCAGACAGGAAGACCCCTCAGCCAGACAGGAAGACTCCTCAGCCAGACAGGAAGACCCCTCAGCCAGACAGGAAGACCCCTCAGCCAGACAGGAAGACTCCTCAGCCAGACAGGAAGACCCCTCAGCCAGACAAGTTCCTACTATGGACAGGAAGACCCCTCAGCCAGACAGGAAGACTCCTCAGCCAGACAGGAAGACCCCTCAGCCAGACAGGAAGACCCCTCAGCCAGACAGGAAGACTCCTCAGCCAGACAGGAAGACCCCTCAGCCAGACAAGTTCCTACTGTGGACAGGAAGACTCCTCAGCCAGACAGGAAGACTCCTCAGCCAGACAGGAAGACCCCTCAGCCAGACAGGAAGACCCCTCAGCCAGACAGGAAGACCCCTCAGCCAGACAGGAAGACTCCTCAGCCAGACAGGAAGACTCCTCAGCCAGACAGGAAGACTCCTCAGCCAGACAAGAAGACTCCTCAGCCAGACAGGAAGACTCCTCAGCCAGACAGGAAGACCCCTCAGCCAGACAAGTTCCTACTGTGGACAGGAAGAGTACAAGCTTCCAACTCATCTGTTTCTATAATACTTGTGCTTTATTTATTTTTGGTTGATAACACTGTATGGCATATGATACTGCCCAGTTATAACAAGAAGAGTGTATTTTAACACTTGGTTTACGATATGCATAGGACATCAACAAAATGTAAGTGCTTATTGTAGATGTGCAACACCGTGTAATACTGTTTATACAATAAACAGCACAAATACTAAAAACAAAACAGGAAGTTGTAACATTTTTGGAGCCAACTTCCTCTGTAATATGGCTGTTGCATTCCTTCCGTGGCTTCAAATAATGACACTTATCAAAATATGATTGTACCGCGCGTAAATATCACAATGACATGGCTGTTTACAGCAACAATGCATAGCAGAGTAAGCAGCAAATTATTACAAAATATAAAAAAAATATTACAAAATAATACAAAACATAACAAAATATTACAAGTATTACTATATTGTTACTTAGTACAGAAGTGCAAGACAGTTTTATAATGAGTCGTTGACCTGTGTGTGTCTTGGAATTCAGCTGAAAGACAGTTTTATAATGAGTCGTCTGGCTGTGTGTGTCTTGGAATTCAGCTGAAAGACAGTTTTATAATGAGTCGTTGGTGTGTGTGTCTTGGAATTCAGCTGAAAGACAGTTTTATAATGAGTCGTTGACGTGTGTCTTGGAATTCAACTGAAAGGCAGTTTTATAATGAGTCGTTGGTGTGTGTGTCTTGGAATTCAGCTGAAAGACAGTTTTATAATGAGTCGTTGGTGTGTGTCTTGGAATTCAGCTGAAAGACAGTTTTATAATGAGTCGTTGGTGTGTGTCTTGGAATTCAGCTGAAAGACAGTTTTATAATGAGTCGTTGACGTGTGTGTCTTGGAATTCAGCTGAAAGACAGTTTTATAATGAGTCGTTGGTGTGTGTGTCTTGGAATTCAGCTGAAAGACAGTTTTATAATGAGTCGTTGGTGTGTGTGTCTTGGAATTCACCTGAAAGACAGTTTTATAATGAGTCGTTGGTGTGTGTCTTGGAATTCAGCTGAAAGACAGTTTTATAATGAGTCGTTGACGTGTGTCTTGGAATTCACCTGAAAGACAGTTTTATAATGAGTCGTTGGTGTGTGTCTTGGAATTCAGCTGAAAGACAGTTTTATAATGAGTCGTTGACGTGTGTCTTGGAATTCAGCTGAAAGACAGTTTTATAATGAGTCGTTGACGTGTGTGTCTTGGAATTCACCTGAAAGACAGTTTTATAATGAGTCGTTGACGTGTGTGTCTTGGAATTCACCTGAAAGACAGTTTTATAATGAGTCGTTGACGTGTGTGTCTTGGAATTCAGCTGAAAGACAGTTTTATAATGAGTCGTTGACGTGTGTGTCTTGGAATTCACCTGAAAGACAGTTTTATAATGAGTCGTTGACGTGTGTGTCTTGGAATTCACCTGAAAGACAGTTTTATAATGAGTCGTTGACGTGTGTGTCTTGGAATTCACCTGAAAGACAGTTTTATAATGAGTCGTTGGTGTGTGTGTCTTGGAATTCAGCTGAAAGACAGTTTTATAATGAGTCGTTGGTGTGTGTCTTGGAATTCAGCTGAAAGGCTTGTGCTCGTGTCTAAATCCAACTCAGTTCATTAATTCACAATCAGGTCTCAAGATAAACCTGGAATCTGATTAACAGACATATTAATACTTGAACTAACATATACTTTTTGACATCTCACCAAATTAAATTTATACAGTATCAGTCAAATGTTTGAACACACCTACTCATTCAAGGGTTTTTCTTTATTTTTACTATTTTCTACATTGTAGAATAATAGTGAAGACATCAAAACTATGAAATAACACATATGGAATCATGCAGTAACCAAAAAAGGGTTAAACAAATCAACCTTTATTTTAGATTTGAGATTCTTCAAAGTAGCCACCCTTTGCCTTGATGACAGCTTTGTACACTCTTGGCATTCTCTGAACCAGCTTCATGAGGTAGTCACCTGGAATGCATTTCAATTAACAGGTGTGCCTTGTTAAAAGTTAATTTGTGGAATTTCTTTCCTTCTTAATGCGTTTGAGCCAATCAGTTGTGTTGTGACAAGGTAGGGGTGGTATACAGAAGATAGCCCTATTTGGTAAAAGACCAAGTCCATATTATGGCAAGAACAGTTCAAATAAGCAAAGGGAAATAACAGTCCATCATCACTTTAAAACATGAAGGTCAGTCAATCTGGAATATTTCAAAAACTTCTAAAGTTTCTTCAAGTGACCTCGCAAAAACCATCAAGCGCTATGAAGAAACTGGCTCTCATGAAGACCGCCACAGGAAAGGAAGACCCAGAGTTACCTCGGCTGCAGAGGATAAGTTCATTAGAGTTACCGGCCTCAGAAATTGTAGCCCAAATAAATGCTTCACAGAGTTCAAGTAACAGACACATCTCAACATCAACTGTTCAGAGGAGACTGTGTGAATCAGACCTTCCTGGTTGAATTGCTGCAAAGAAACCACTACTAAAGGCCACCAATAAGAAGAAGAGACTTGCTTGGGCCAAGAAATACGAACAATGGACATTAGACCGGTGGATATCTGTCCTTTGGTCTGGAGTCCTAATTTGAGATTTTTGGCTCCAACCGCCGTGTCTTTGTGAGACGCAGAGTAGGTGAACAGATGATCTCCGCATGTGTGGTTCCCACCGTGAAGCATGGAGGAGGAGGTGTGATGGTGCTTTGCTGGTGACACTGTCTGTAATTTGTTTAGAATTCGAGGCGTTCTGCAGCAATACGCCATCCTATCTGGTTTGCGCTTAGTGGCACTATCATTTGTTTTTCAACAGGACAATGACCCAACACACCTCCAGGCTGTGTAAGGGCTATTTGACCAAGAAGGAGAGTGATGGAGTGCTGCATCAGATGACCTGGCCTCCACAATCACCTGACCTCAACCCAATTGAGATGGTTTGGGATGAGTTGGACCGCAGAGTGAAGGAAAAGCAGCCAACAAGTGCTCAGCATATGTGGGAACTCCTTCAAGACTGTTGGAAAAGCATTCCAGGTGAAGCTGGTTGAGAGAATTCCAAGAGTGTACAAAGCTGTCATCAAGGCAAAGGTTGGCTACTTTGAAGAATCTCAAATATAACTTTTTGGGGTTACTACATGATTCCATATGTGTTATGTCATAGTTTTGATGTCTTCAGTATTAATATCCAATGTAGAAAATAGTAAAAAATAAAGAAAAAACCCTTGAATGAGTAGGTGTGTCCAAACTTTTGACTGGTAATGTACATTTTCAATGCATTATTTTGTCCAAAACGATTAAAGATCTGTCCTTCATCCTTCACTGGAATTTAGAGAATAAATCATTGGAAGTACATCAACAATAGACCTTAAATGGACTTCCTTCGAATGGGAGAAATAAATACTTTTTTTTGGCACAAACATTTGACTGACAACATAACAGAGTCAACGTCCATAACAGTCAAACTGACAGGCGAGCATTGCAGCCTTTACATGGCATAGAAACTAGGATTTTAACAAACAATGAAATGTCACTGTGAACATTACTGGTCGATGTCTCTACAAACAAGGTGTCCTTGTGTTATCCAAGACTAGAATGGTATCACTTGTTTGTAGAAGAACCAGCATTTGGAATAAGAAAACACCGGGAATGAAGCTTTTTAAACATATTGGAACAGTTAAATACACTTCAACATTACTGAAGCAAATACCGTTGTTGCTTGTCGTCTTTCTTTGGTAATTTCCTAATAAACACTAGAATTTCCTGACCTTCAATAATACTATCCGTCTCTCTCCTCCTCTCCTCTCTCCTCTCCTCTCCTCTCCTATCCTACCCTCCTCTCCTCCTCCCTTCTCCCCCTCCTCTCCTCCCTCCTCTCCCCCCCTCCTCTCCTCCTCCCTCCTCTCCCCTCCTCCTCCCAACTCTCCTCCTCTACTCTCCTCCCCTCCTCCTCCCTCCTCTCCTCTCTCCTCTCCCCCCCGTCCTCTCCTCCTTCCTCCTCTCCTCCTCCCTCCTCTCCTCCCTCCTCTCCCCTCCTCTTCTCCCCTCTCCTCCCCTCCTCCTCCCTCCTCTCCTCCTCTCCCCCCTCCTCTCCTCCCTCCTCTCCTCCCTCTCCCTCTCAGAGACAGATGTTGATCTGATTGGACAGCTCTCTCTCCAGGTCTGATATCAGCGTATCAAAGTCTTTGAGACTCAGTCTGCAGGTAAACGGGGCGTCAAAATCCAGAACTAAGTCATCTACGTACTGAGTCCACTCCACCTTCTTCACCTCCCTCTCTTCCTCCTCTTCCTCACTGTCGCTCCCTGCCACCTCATCGTAGTCCGCATCTCCTCCGGACAGAAAGTCCCGCCCACACACGCTCCAGTCGCCAGCATACCGGTTACACGGCGTGCTCTCCAGTCGGCCCCGCCCACGTCGCGACACCACGCCCACTTCGTCCCCCGGTAGGTCCAGAGGCAGCGACAGGCCGCGCTGGCAGCGCCGCCGCAGGGGGTTATGGGGCACGGGGCTGGGAGGGGAAGGAGGCACGTCTGAACTGGAGGAGGGCTGGAGGAGGGCGGGAGAGTCAGGGTCGTCTGTCACTCGGTCTGTAGGAACTAAGGAGTTAGGAAGCAAAGAGAGGAAAGGTTTCAAACCCAGAGATGAAATGTTCTAAACACGTCCCACTGTTGCAAATCAAATATATATATATATATACAAAAGTATGTGGACACCCCTTCAAATGAGTGGATTCGGCTATTTCAGCCACACCCGTTGCTGACAGGTGTATAAAATCGAGCACACAGCCATGCAATCTACCATCATTAAAATTTCTATGATAATTTTTTTATTTTATTTAACCTTCATTTAACTAAGCAAGTCAGTTAAGAACAAATCCTTTTTTTAAATGACGACCTACGGCCAAACCCAAACCCGGACGACGCTGGGCCAATTGTGTGCCGCCCTATGGGACTCCCAATCACGGCCGGTTGTGATACAGCCTGGAATCAAACCAGGGTCTGCAGTGACGCCTCTAGCACTGAGATGCAGTGCCTTAGACCGCTGCGCCACTCGGGAGACCCCAAGAGTCAGGGTGCCACCTTTCCAACAAGTCAGTTTGTCAAAATTATGCCCTGCTAGTGCTGCCCTGGTCAACTGTACGTGCTGTTATTGTGAAGTAGAAACCTCTAGGAGCAACAACGGCTCAGCAGCGAAGTGGTAGACCATACGAGCTCACGGAACGGGACCACCGAGTGCTGTAGTGGGTAGCGTGTAAAAAGCATCTGTCCTCGGGTTGCAACACTC
This sequence comes from Salvelinus namaycush, assembly GCF_016432855.1. Taxonomy (NCBI): domain Eukaryota; kingdom Metazoa; phylum Chordata; class Actinopteri; order Salmoniformes; family Salmonidae; genus Salvelinus; species Salvelinus namaycush. The sequence goes on along the minus strand of NW_024059042.1, from coordinate 271,360 downwards.
ACTACCAAGTTCCAAACTGACTCCCGCAGCAATGTTCCAACATCTAGTGGAAAGCCTTCCCAGAAGAGTGGAGGCTGTTATAGCAGCAATGTTCCAACATCTAGTGGAAAGCCTTCCCAGAAGAGTGGAGGCTGTTATAGCAGCAATGTTCCAACATCTAGCGGAAAGCCTTCCCAGAAGAGTGGAGGCTGTTATAGCAGCAATGTTCCAACATCTAGTGGAAAGCCTTCCCAGAAGAGTGGAGGCTGTTATAGCAGCAATGTTCCAACATCTAGTGGAAAGCCTTCCCAGAAGAGTGGAGGCTGTTATAGCAGCAATGTTCCAACATCTAGTGGAAAGCCTTCCCAGAAGAGTGGAGGCTGTTATAGCAGCAATGTTCCAACATCTAGTGGAAAGCCTTCCCAGAAGAGTGGAGGCTGTTAAAGCAGCAATGTTCCAACATCTAGTGGAAAGCTTTCCCAGAAGAGTGGAGGCTGTTATAGCAGCAATGTTCCAACATCTAGTGGAAAGCCTTCCCAGAAGAGTGGAGGCTGTTAAAGCAGTAATGTTCCAACATCTAGTGGAAAGCCTTCCCAGAAGAGTGGAGGCTGTTATAGCAGCAATGTTCCAACATCTAGTGGAAAGCCTTCCCAGAAGAGTGGAGGCTGTTATAGCAGCAATGTTCCAACATCTAGTGGAAAGCCTTCCCAGAAGAGTAGAGGCTGTTATAGCAGCAAAGGGGAGAACCAACTCCATATTAATGCCCATGATTTTGGAATGAGATGTTTGACGAGCAGGTGTCCACATACTTTTGGTCATCCAGTGTATTCGGAAAGTATTCAGACCCCTGGACTTTTTCCACATTTTGTTACGTTACAGCCTTGTTCTAAAATGGATTAAATTAATATTTATTTTCTCCTCAATCAACACACAATACAAGCAAAAACAGATTTTTAGACATTTTTGCAACAAAAATGTTTTAAAAACTTAAATACCTTATTTACATAAGTATTCAGACCCTTTGCTATGAGACTTGAAATTGAGTTCAGGTGCATCCTGTTTCCATTGACAATCCTTGAGATGTTTCTACAACTTGATTGGAGTCCACTTGTGGTAAATTTAATTGATTGGACATGATTTGGAAAGGTACACACCTGTCTATATAAGGTCTCACAGTTGACAGTGAATGTCAGAGCAAAAACCAAGCCATGAGGTCGAAGGAATTGTCAGTAGAGCTCCGAGACAGGATTGTGTTGAGGCAAAGATCTGGGGAAGGGTACCAAAACATTTCTGCATCATTGAAGGTCCCCAAGAACACAGTGGCCTCCATCATTCTTAAATGGAAGAAGTTCAGAACCACCAAGACTATTCCTAGAGCTGGCCGCCCGGCCAAACTGAGCAGTCAGGGAAGAAGGGCCTTTATCAGGGAGGTGACCAAGAACCCGATAGTCACTCTGATAGAGCTCTAGAGTTCCTCTGTGGAGATGGGAGAACCTTCCAGAAGGACAACCATCTCTGCAGCACTCCACCAATCAGGACTTTATTGTAGAGTGGCCAGACGGAAGCCACTCCTCAGTAAAAGGCACATGACAGCCCGCTTGGAGCTTGAGAGGATCTGCAGAAGAGAATGGGAGAAATTCCCCAAATACAGGTGTGCCAAGCTTGTAGCGTCATACCCAAGAAGACTCGTGGCTGTAATCGCTGCCAAAGGTGCTTCAACAAAGTACTGAGTAAAGGGTCTGAATACTTACGTAAATGTCATATTTCAGATTTTTATATTGAATAAATTAGCAAAAAAATCCAAAAAACGATTCTTTCTTTGTCATTATGGGATATTGTGATGTCATTATGGGGTATTGTGATGTCATTATGGGGTATTGTGATGTCATTATGTGGTATTGTGATGTCATTATGTGGTATAGTGTGTAGATTGATGAGGGGAAAAAATGATTTAATAGATTTTAGAATAAGGCTCTAAGGTAGGAAAATGTGGAAAAAGTCAAGGGGTCTGAATGCTTTCCAAAGGCACTGTATAGTACAGTATCACTAGGAAACGGGAAGACTGGTTGAAATGACGTAACAAAGCTATTTATCTGGTTGCAATGAGGTCATATCCATCAGTTTGGCCCGTTGGATATGTCGGCCCACTTTGTACCAACAGACACTTACTGGGCCAAAGCTGCAGCAGGTAATGCAAGGCCTCGATGTGTCTCTTGAAGTCCACAGCACTGGCGATCTCCTCACTGTGAGCAAAACTCCGTCCGCCCCTTCCACAGCTCCCCCCGTGCCCGACCTGCCCTCCCTGTCCCGGTGCAGTGGGTCGCCAGGACTCCTGGGTGGGGGTCAGGAGCACCGGGCCGAAACACACAGCCAGGTTCTGACAGTTCATCCGGTTACAGTCACTGTAGGAGGCAACAAGGCTCAGATGGTCCAGGAGCAGCGAGAGGGTGGCCTGGAGAGAGGAGAGAGAAGAGGGTTAGACAGGGGGGACTGGAGAGAGGGGAGAGAAGAGGGTTAGACAGGGGGGACTGGAGGAGGGACAGGGTGGCCTGGAGAGAGGAGAGAGAAGAGGGTTAGACAGGGGGGACTGGAGAGAGGGGAGAGAAGAGGGTTAGACAGGGGGGACTGGAGGAGGGACAGGGTGGACTGGAGAGAGGGGAGAGAGAAGAGGGTTAGACAGGGAGGACTGGAGAGAGGGGAGAGAGAAGAGGGTTAGACAGGCAGGACTGGAGGAGGGACAGGGTGGCCTGGAGAGAGGAGAGAGAAGAGGGTTAGACAGGGGGGACTGGAGAGAGGGGAGAGAAGAGGGTTAGACAGGGGGGACTGGAGGAGGGACAGGGTGGACTGGAGAGAGGGGAGAGAGAAGAGGGTTAGACAGGGAGGACTGGAGAGAGGGGAGAGAGAAGAGGGTTAGACAGGGAGGACTGGAGGAGGAACAGGGGGGCCTGGAGAGAGGAGAGAGAAGAGGGTTAGACAGGGGGGACTGGAGAGAGGGGAGAGAAGAGGGTTAGACAGGGAAGACTGGAGAGAGGGGAGAGAGAAGAGGGTTAGACAGGGGGGACTGGAGGAGGGACAGGGAGGACTGGAGGAGGGACAGGGGGGACTGGAGAGAGGGGAGAGAGAAGAGGGTTAGACAGGGAGGACTGGAGGAGGGACAGGGGGGACTGAAGAGAGGGGAGAGAAGATGGTTATACAGGAAGGACTGGAGGAGGGACAGGGGGGACTGGAGAGAGGGGAGAGAGAAGAGGGTTAGACAGGGAGGACTGGAGGAGGGACAGGGGGGACTGGAGAGAGGGGAGAGAGAAGAGGGTTAGACAGGGAGGACTGGAGGAGGGACAGGGGGGACTGGAGAGAGGGGAGAGAGAAGAGGGTTAGACAGGGAAGACTGGAGAGAGGGGAGAGAAGATGGTTATACAGGAAGGACTGGAGGAGGGACAGGGGGGACTGGAGAGAGGGGAGAGAGAAGAGGGTTAGACAGGGAGGACTGGAGGAGGGACAGGGGGGACTGGAGGAGGGACAGGGGGGACTGGAGGAGGGACAGGGAGGACTGGAGAGAGGGACAGGGGGGACTGGAGAGAGGAGAGAGAAGAGGGTTATACAGGAAGGACTGGAGAGAGGGGAGAGAAGATGGTTATACAGGGGGGACTGGAGAGAGGGGAGAGAGAAGAGGCTAACCCTATCTAACCCTACCTAACCCTATCTAACCCTATCTAACCCTACCTAACCCTATCTAGCCCTACCTAACCCTATCTAAATAGGGTTAGGTAGGGTTAGGTAGGGTTAGATAGGTTAGGTAGGGTTAGGTAGGGTTAGGTAGGGTTAGATAGGGTTAGATAGGGTTAGGTAGGGTAGGGTTAGGTAGGGTTAGATAGGGTTAGGTAGGGTTGGATAGGGTTAGGTAGGGTTAGGTAGGGTTAGATAGGGTTAGGTAGGGTTAGGTAGGGTTAGGTAGGGTTAGGTAGGGTTAGGTAGGGTTAGATAGGGTTAGGTAGGGTTAGGTAGGGTTAGAGTTAGGTAGGTTTAGATAGATGTCTAACCCTCTTCTCTCCCCTCTCTCCAGTCCCCCCTGTCCCTCCTCCAGTCCTCCCTGTCTAACGTTAGATAGGGTTAGGTAGGGTTAGGTAGGGTTAGGTAGGGCTAACCCTATCTAACCCTATCTAACCCTATCTAACCCTACCTAACCCTACCTAACCCTACCTAACCCTATCTAACCCTATCTAACCCTATCTAACCCTACCTAACCCTATCTAACCCTACCTAACCCTATCTAACCCTACCTAACCCTATCTAACCCTACCCTACCTAACCCTATCCAACCCTACCTAACCCTATCTAACCCTACCTAACCCTATCTAACCCTATCTAACCCTACCTAACCCTATCTAACCCTATCTAACCCTACCTAACCCTATCTAACCCTATCTAACCCTACCTAACCCTACCTAACCCTACCTAACCCTATCTAACCCTACCTAACCCTATCTAACCCTATCTAACCCTACCTAACCCTATCTAACCCTACCTAACCCTATCTAACCCTACCTAACCCTATCTAACCCTATCTAACCCTATCTAACCCTATCTAACCCTATCTAACCCTACCTAACCCTATCTAACCCTATCTAACCCTATCTAACCCTACCTAACCCTATCTAACCCTACCTAACCCTACCTAACCCTATCTAACCCTATCTAACCCTATCTAACCCTATCTAACCCTACCTAACCCTATCTAACCCTACCTAACCCTATCTAACCCTATCTAACCCTACCTAACCCTACCTAACCCTATCTAACCCTACCTAACCCTACCTAACCCTACCTAACCCTATCTAACCCTATCTAACCCTACATAACCCTATCTAACCCTATCTAACCCTACCTAACCCTACCTAACCCTACCTAACCCTATCTAACCCTATCTAACCCTACCTAACCCTACCTAACCCTATCTAACCCTACCTAACCCTACCTAACCCTATCTAACCCTACCTAACCCTACCTAACCCTATCTAACCCTACCTAACCCTATCTAACCCTATCTAACCCTACCTAACCCTACCTAACCCTATCTAACCCTACCTAACCCTATCTAACCCTATCTAACCCTATCTAACCCTACCTAACCCTATCTAACCCTATCTAACCCTATCTAACCCTACCTAACCCTACCTAACCCTATCTAACCCTATCTAACCCTACCTAACCCTACCTAACCCTATCTAACCCTACCTAACCCTATCTAACCCTACCTAACCCTATCTAACCCTACCTAACCCTATCTAACCCTACCTAACCCTATCTAACCCTACCTAACCCTATCTAACCCTATCTAACCCTACCTAACCCTATCTAACCCTATCTAACCCTACCTAACCCTATCTAACCCTACCTAACCCTATCTAACCCTACCTAACCCTATCTAACCCTACCTAACCCTATCTAACCCTACCTAACCCTATCTAACCCTACCTAACCCTATCTAACCCTACCTAACCCTATCTAACCCTATCTAACCCTACCTAACCCTATCTAACCCTATCTAACCCTATCTAACCCTACCTAACCCTATCTAACCCTACCTAACCCTATCTAACCCTATCTAACCCTACCTAACCCTATCTAACCCTATCTAACCCTACCTAACCCTATCTAACCCTACCTAACCCTACCTAACCCTATCTAACCCTACCTAACCCTATCTAACCCTACCTAACCCTACCTAACCCTACCTAACCCTATCTAACCCTATCTAACCCTACCTAACCCTATCTAACCCTATCTAACCCTACCTAACCCTATCTAACCCTACCTAACCCTACCTAACCCTATCTAAATCTAACCCTACCTAACCCTATCTAACCCTACCTAACCCTACCTAACCCTACCTAACCCTATCTAACCCTATCTAACCCTACCTAACCCTATCTAACCCTATCTAACCCTACCTAACCCTATCTAACCCTATCTAACCCTATCTAACCCTATCTAACCCTACCTAACCCTATCTAACCCTACCTAACCCTATCTAACCCTATCTAACCCTACCTAACCCTACCTAACCCTACCTAACCCTACCTAACCCTATCTAACCCTATCTAACCCTATCTAACCCTACCTAACCCTATCTAACCCTATCTAACCCTACCTAACCCTACCTAACCCTACCTAACCCTACCTAACCCTACCTAACCCTACCTAACCCTATCTAACCCTACCTAACCCTATCTAACCCTATCTAACCCTATCTAACCCTATCTAACCCTACCTAACCCTACCTAACCCTATCTAAATATAACCCTACCTAACCCTATCTAACCCTATCTAACCCTACCTAACCCTACCTAACCCTACCTAACCCTATCTAAATCTAACCCTACCTAACCCTATCTAACCCTACCTAACCCTACCTAACCCTACCTAACCCTATCTAACCCTATCTAACCCTATCTAACCCTATCTAACCCTACCTAACCCTACCTAACCCTATCTAACCCTATCTAACCCTACCTAACCCTATCTAACCCTATCTAACCCTATCTAACCCTATCTAACCCTACCTAACCCTATCTAACCCTACCTAACCCTACCTAACCCTACCTAACCCTATCTAAATCTAACCCTACCTAACCCTATCTAACCCTACCTAACCCTACCTAACCCTATCTAACCCTATCTAACCCTACCTAACCCTATCTAACCCTATCTAACCCTATCTAACCCTACCTAACCCTACCTAACCCTATCTAACCCTATCTAACCCTATCTAACCCTACCTAACCCTATCTAACCCTACCTAACCCTATCTAACCCTACCTAACCCTATCTAACCCTACCTAACCCTATCTAACCCTACCTAACCCTATCTAACCCTACCTAACCCTATCTAACCCTATCTAACCCTACCTAACCCTATCTAACCCTATCTAACCCTATCTAACCCTATCTAACCCTACCTAACCCTATCTAACCCTACCTAACCCTATCTAACCCTACCTAACCCTACCTAACCCTACCTAACCCTACCTAACCCTACCTAACCCTATCTAACCCTACCTAACCCTACCTAACCCTATCTAACCCTACCTAACCCTACCTAACCCTATCTAACCCTACCTAACCCTATCTAACCCTATCTAACCCTATCTAACCCTACCTAACCCTATCTAGGTAGGGGCTCTGTTCACAAACACAAACACACCCCACAGAGCCCCAGGACAACAGCACAACTAGACCTAACCAAATCAAGTGAAAACAAAAAGATCATTACTTGACACATTTGAAAGGATTTACAAAAAAAACCAGAGCAAACTAGAATGCTATTTGGCCCTAAACAGAGAGTACACAGTGGCAGAATACCTGACCACTGTGACTGACCCAAACTTAAGGAATTTGAGAGAGAGAATACAGAGAGACATACAGAGAGACAGACAGAGAGAGACACAGAGAGAGAGACAGAGAGATACAGAGAGACAGACAGACAGAGAGAGACACAGAGAGAGATAGAGAGAAAGAGAGAGACAGACTGACTGAGAGAGACATGTACCCACCCTCTCTGGTTCAGGCAGAGAGAGAGACAGAGAGAGACAGACAGAGAGAGATACAGAGAGAGATAGAGAGACAGAGAGATACAGAGAGAGAGAGAGAGATACAGAGAGAGACATGTACCCACCCTCTCTGGTTCAGGCAGACAGACAGAGAGAGAGACATGTACCCACCCTCTCTGGTTCAGGCAGACAGACAGACAGAGAGAGAGACATGTACCCACCCTCTCTGGTTCAGGCAGACAGACAGACAGACAGACAGAGAGAGAGAGAGACATGTACCCACCCTCTCTGGTTCAGACAGACAGACAGGTACCCACCCTCTCTGGTTCAGGCAGACATTGCAGCAGGGCCACGGTGCTCTGAGATCGCTGTACGTCTCCCTCGCTCCTGCCAGGAGAGGAGGTACCAGGGGAGGAGCGGGAAGGAGGAGGTCTCAGAGACATGGCCTCCAAAACCACCTCGTACAAGGTCCTGGTGATAAGGGAGGACGGCAGCTCACGTAGGTAGTCCTTCAGAATGCCTGAACATAAACATCACAAGGAAGGAATAAAAACTAAAGGTTTAACTACGTCCTAAACCCCTACTGCTTCCTTTTACTAGGATCAGTTTCATTTGGTCAAATATATACATGTGTATTATTTTTTATTTAACCTTTATTTAACTAGGCAAGTCAGTTAAGAACAAATTATTATTTACAATGACGGCCTACCGGGGAACAGTGGGTTAACTGCCTTGTTCAGGGGCAGAACGACAGATTTTTACCTTGTCAGCTCGGGGATTCAATGTAGCGACCTTTCGGTTACTAGTCCAACGCTCTAACCACTAGGCTACCTGCCCCCCCCCCCCCCCCCCCCTCTAACCACTAGGCTACCTGCCCCCCCCCCCCCCCTCTAACCACTAGGCTACCTGCCTCCCCCCTCTAACCACTAGGCTACCTGCCTCCCATATTGGTAAGGTTTCAGCTAAGGCATACAGGTATGTTTTTAATAAGTTGGTATCAGCAGTGTCGGGGAAGCTACTCTGGAAATGTAGTTTACCAACTTACCAATTACTTCACACTGGAAGAAGCTACGCTACACACAAAGCTACCTAATTACTTCACACTGGAAGAAGCTACGCTACACACAAGCTACCTAATTACTTCACACTGGAAGAAGCTATGCTACACACAAAGCTACCTAATTACTTCACACTGGAAGAAGCTACGCTACACAAAGCTACCTAATTACTTCACACTGGAAGAAGCTACGCTACACAAAGCTACCTAATTACTTCACAGTGGAAGAAGCTACGCTACACCAAAGCTACCTAATTACTTCACACTGGAAGAAGCTACGCTACACAAAGCTACCTAATTACTTCACACTGGAAGAAGCTACGCTACACACAAAGCTACCTAATTACTTCACACTGGAAGAAGCTACGCTACACAAAGCTACCTAATTACTTCACACTGGAAGAAGCTACGCTACACAAAGCTACCTAATTACTTCACACTGGAAGAAGCTACGCTACACAAAGCTACCTAATTACTTCACAGTGGAAGAAGCTACGCTACACACAAAGCTACCTAATTACTTCACACTGGAAGAAGCTACGCTACACAAAGCTACCTAATTACTTCACACTGGAAGAAGCTACGCTACACACAAAGCTACCTAATTACTTCACACTGGAAGAAGCTACGCCACACAAAGCTACCTAATTACTTCACACTGGAAGAAGCTACTCTACACAAAGCTACCTAATTACTTCACAGTGGAAGAAGCTACGCTACACACAAAGCTACCTAATTACTTCACACTGGAAGAAGCTACGCTACACAAAGCTACCTAATTACTTCACACTGGAAGAAGCTACGCCACACAAAGCTACCTAATTACTTCACACTGGAAGAAGCTACGCTACACAAAGCTACCTAATTACTTCACACTGGAAGAAGCTACGCTACACAAAGCTACCTAATTACTTCACAGTGGAAGAAGCTACGCTACACCAAAGCTACCTAATTACTTCACACTGGAAGAAGCTACGCTACACAAAGCTACCTAATTACTTCACACTGGAAGAAGCTACGCTACACACAAAGCTACCTAATTACTTCACACTGGAAGAAGCTACGCCACACAAAGCTACTTAATTACTTCACACTGGAAGAAGCTACGCTACACACAAAGCTACCTAATTACTTCACAGTGGAAGAAGCTACGCTACACCAAAGCTACCTAATTACTTCACAGTGGAAGAAGCTACGCTACACACAAAGATACCTAATTACTTCACACTGGAAGAAGATACGCTACACACAAAGCTACCCTTTAAGAACAAATACAGTTTACTGAAACTACAGTTACTATTGAACAAGTAGCTCACAACATCCAAAACTACCGTGTGTAAAATGATCATACAGTATATAAATATGAGATGTCAGACTACAAATGGCAAGAACAGATCACTTCGGGGGGTCATACAGTATATAAATATGAGATGTTATAGACTACAAATGGCAAGAACAGATCACTTCGGGGGGTCATACAGTGCATTTGGAAAGTATTTAGACCCCTTGACTTTTTCCACATTTTGTTACATTACAGCCTTTTTCTAAAATGGATGAAAATGTTTGTTTTCCTCATCAATCTACACACAATATCCCATAATGACATCACAATACCCCATAATGACATCACAATACCCCATAATGACATCACAATACCTCATAATGACAAAGCGAAAACAACACAAGTAAAGCGCCAATACAGAACTAAGATTGAATCCTACTACAATGACGTTGATGCTGATAGAGACTGGTGTAGGGGGATAGGGGACTGACCTGTGATGACGTTGATGCTGATAGAGACTGGTGTAGGGGGATAGGGGACTGACCTGTGATGACGTTGATGCTGATAGAGACTGGTGTAGGGGGATAGGGGACTGACCTGTGATGTACGTTGATGCTGATAGAGACTGGTGTAGGGGGATAGGGGACTGACCTGTGATGACGTTGATGCTGATAGAGACTGGTGTAGGGGGATAGGGGACTGACCTGTGATGTCGTTGATGCTGATAGAGACTGGTGTAGGGGGATAGGGGACTGACCTGTGATGACGTTGATGCTGATAGAGACTGGTGTAGGGGGATAGGGGACTGACCTGTGATGACGTTGATGTCAAAATAGAGACTGGTGTAGGGGGATAGGGGACTGACCTGTGATTACGTTGATGTCCGGATAGAGACTGGTGTAATGGGATAGGGGACTGACCTGTGATGACGTTGATGTCAGGATAGAGACTGGTGTAGGGGGATAGGGGACTGACCTGTGATGACGTTGATGCTGATAGAGACTGGTGTAGGGGGATAGGGGACTGACCTGTGATGACGTTGATGCTGATAGAGACTGGTGTAGGGGGATAGGGGACTGACCTGTGATGACGTTGATGCTGATAGAGACTGGTGTAGGGGGATAGGGGACTGATCTGTGATGACGTTGATGTCAAAATAGAGACTGGTGTAGGGGGATAGGGGACTGACCTGTGATGACGTTGATGTCAGGATAGAGACTGGTGTAGGGGGATAGGGGACTGACCTGTGATGACGTTGATGCTGATAGAGACTGGTGTAGGGGGATAGGGGACTGACCTGTGATGACGTTGATGCTGATAGAGACTGGTGTAGGGGGATAGGGGACTGACCTGTGATGACGTTGATGCTGATAGAGACTGGTGTAGGGGGATAGGGGACTGACCTGTGATGACGTTGATGCTGATAGAGACTGGTGTAGGGGGATAGGGGACTGACCTGTGATGACGTTGATGCTGATAGAGACTGGTGTAGGGGGATAGGGGACTGACCTGTGATGACGTTGATGCTGATAGAGACTGGTGTAGGGGGATAGGGGACTGACCTGTGATGACGTTGATGCTGATAGAGACTGGTGTAGGGGGATAGGGGACTGACCTGTGATGACGTTGATGCTGATAGAGACTGGTGTAGGGGGATAGGGGACTGACCTGTGATGACGTTGATGCTGATAGAGACTGGTGTAGGGGGATAGGGGACTGACCTGTGATGACGTTGATGCTGATAGAGACTGGTGTAGGGGGATAGGGGACTGACCTGTGATGACGTTGATGTCAGGATAGAGACTGGTGTAGGGGGATAGGGGACTGACCTGTGATGACGTTGATGCTGATAGAGACTGGTGTAGGGGGATAGGGGACTGACCTGTGATGACGTTGATGCTGATAGAGACTGGTGTAGGAGGATAGGGGACTGACCTGTGATGACGTTGATGCTGATAGAGACTGGTGTAGGGGGATAGGGGACTGACCTGTGATGACGTTGATGCTGATAGAGACTGGTGTAGGGGGATAGGGGACTGACCTGTGATGACGTTGATGCTGATAGAGACTGGTGTAGGGGGATAGGGGACTGACCTGTGATGACGTTGATGCTGATAGAGACTGGTGTAGGGGGATAGGGGACTGACCTGTGATGACGTTGATGCTGATAGAGACTGGTGTAGGGGGATAGGGGACTGACCTGTGATGACGTTGATGTCAGGATAGAGACTGGTGTAGGAGGATAGGGGACTGATCTGTGATGACGTTGATGCTGATAGAGACTGGTGTAGGGGGATAGGGGACTGACCTGTGATGACGTTGATGCTGATAGAGACTGGTGTAGGGGGATAGGGGACTGACCTGTGATGACGTTGATGCTGATAGAGACTGGTGTAGGGGGATAGGGGACTGACCTGTGATGACGTTGATGCTGATAGAGACTGGTGTAGGGGATAGGGGACTGACCTGTGATGACGTTGATGCGGATAGAGACTGGTGTAGGGGATAGGGGACTGACCTGTGATGACGTTGATGCTGATAGAGACTGGTGTAGGGGGGATAGGGGACTGACCTGTGATGACGTTGATGCTGATAGAGACTGGTGTAGGGGGATAGGGGACTGACCTGTGATGACGTTGATGCTGATAGAGACTGGTGTAGGGGGATAGGGGACTGACCTGTGATGACGTTGATGCGGATAGAGACTGGTGTAGGGGGATAGGGGACTGACCTGTGATGACGTTGATGCTGATAGAGACTGGTGTAGGGGGATAGGGGACTGACCTGTGATGACGTTGATGTCAGGATAGAGACTGGTGTAGGAGGATAGGGGACTGACCTGTGATGACGTTGATGCTGATAGAGACTGGTGTAGGGGGATAGGGGACTGACCTGTGATGACGTTGATGCTGATAGAGACTGGTGTAGGGGGATAGGGGACTGACCTGTGATGACGTTGATGTCAGGATAGAGACTGGTGTAGGGGGATAGGGGACTGACCTGTGATGACGTTGATGCTGATAGAGACTGGTGTAGGGGGATAGGGGACTGACCTGTGATGACGTTGATGCTGATAGAGACTGGTGTAGGGGGATAGGGGACTGACCTGTGATGACGTTGATGCTGATAGAGACTGGTGTAGGGGGATAGGGGACTGACCTGTGATGACGTTGATGCTGATAGAGACTGGTGTAGGGGGATAGGGGACTGACCTGTGATGACGTTGATGTCAGGATAGAGACTGGTGTAGGGGGATAGGGGACTGACCTGTGATGACGTTGATGCTGATAGAGACTGGTGTAGGGGGATAGGGGACTGACCTGTGATGACGTTGATGCTGATAGAGACTGGTGTAGGGGGATAGGGGACTGACCTGTGATGACGTTGATGTCAGGATAGAGACTGGTAGATAGGGGGATAGGGGACTGACCTGTGATGACGTTGATGCTGATAGAGACTGGTGGTAGGGGGATAGGGGACTGACCTGTGATGACTTTGATGCTGATAGAGACTGTTGTAGTGGGGTAATAGGTTACTTGACTGTGATAGGACGTTGGATGCTGATAGAGAACTGGTGTAGGGGGATAGAGGGGACTGACCTGTGGATGACGTTGAATGTCATGCGATAGAGAACTGGTTGTAGAGGGGGGATAGGGCAGGAGGTCACTGACCTGTGATGGAACATGTGATGCTAGATAGAGACTTAGGTGTAAAAGGGGGCATAGGGGACTGACCTGTGATGACGTTGATGCTGATGAGAGAACTGGATAGTAAGGGGGAACTAGGGGACTGATCTGTGAGTGAATGACAGTTGAATATGCTGATAGAGACTGGTGCCTAGGTAGGGATAAAAGGGGACTGAACCCTGTGATGACGTTGATGCCATGATAGAGACATGGGTGTAAGGATGATAGGGGGGGACTGACCTTGTGATGAGAACGTTGATGCTGATAGACAGACTGGTGTAAGGGGGATAAGGGGACTGATCGAACCTGTGATGACGTTGAATGTCAGGATAGGAGACTGGTGTAGGGGGAATAAAGGGGACTGACCTGTGATGACGTTGAATGCTGATAGAGACTGGTGTAGGGGGATAGGGGACTGACCTGTGATGACGTTGATGCGGAGAAGAGACTGTGTACGGGGATAGGGACTGACCTGTGATGACGTTGAATGCTGATAGAGACTGGTGTAGGAGGGATAGGGGACTGACCTGTGATGACGTTGATGCTGGATAAGAGACTGGTTTAGGGGGATAGGGGACTGACCTGTGATGACGTTTGATGCTGATAGAGACTGGTGTAGAGGTGGGATAGGGACTGACCTGTGATGACGTGAATGCTGAGATAGACTGTGTAGGGGATAGGGACTGACTGTGATGACGTTGATGCTGATATGAGACTGGTGAGGGGGATAGGGGACTGACCTGTGATGACGTTGATGCTGATAGAGACTGGTGTAGGGGGATAGGGGACTGACCTGTGATGACGTTGATGTGGATAGAGAGTGGGGTAGGAGGGATAGGTGACTACTGTGATGACGTTATGCTGATAAGACTGGTGTAGAGGATAGGGGACTGACCTGGTGAGTTGATGCTGATAGAGACTGGTGTAGGGGGATAGGGGACTGACCTGTGTATGAGTTTGATGCTGATAGAAGACTGGTGTAGGGGATAGGGGACTGACCTGTGATGACGTTGATGCTGGACTAGAGACTGGTGTAGGGGGATAGGGGACTGACTCTGTGATGACGTTGATGCTATGAGACTGGTGTAGGGGGATAGGGACTGACCTGTGATGACGTTGATGCTGGATAGAGACTGGTGTAGGGGATAGGGGACTGACCTGTATGACGTTGATGCTGATAGAGACTGGTGTATGGGGAATAGGGGACTGACCTGTGATGGACGTTGATGCTGATAGAGACTGGGTAGGGGATAGGGACTGACCTGTGATGATACGTTGATGCTGATAGAGCCTGGTGTAGGGGGATTAAGGGGGACTGACCTGTGATGACGTTGATACTGATAGAGACTGGTGTAGGGGATAGGGGACTACCTGTGATGACTTGATGCTGATAGAGGACTGGTGTAGGGGGATAGGGGGACTGACCTGTGATGACGTTGATGCTGATAGAGACTGGTGTAGGGGGATAGGGGACTGACCTGTGATGACGGTTGAGCTGATAGAGACTGGTGTAGGGGATAGACTGACCTGTGATGACGTTGATGCTGATAGGACTGGTGTAGGGGGATAGGGACTGACTGTGGCATGACCGTTGATGCTGATAGAGACTGGTGGTGAGGGGATAGGGGACTGACCCTGTGATGACGTTGAATGCTGATAGAGACTGGTGTAGGGGATAGGAGCTGGACCTGTGATGACGTTTGATGCTGATAGAGACTGGTGTAGGGGGATGGGGACTGACCTGTGATGACGTTGATGCTGATAGAGACTGGTGTAGGGTGATAGGGGACTGACCTGTGATGACGTTTATGCTGATAGAGACTGGTGTAGGGGGATAGGTGACTGACCTGTGATGACGTTGATGCTGATAGAAAAAACATGGAGCGGGCTATCTTTCTTTTTCTCTATTGCTTGGTATATTAGTAAAAGCGGTTGTGTAGTGGTGCTTCTATGTGATGTCATTTCGTTT